>NW_007728390.1:11931-39023 GCF_000696425.1 Galeopterus variegatus
AGGCCAGCTCCCGGGTATTCAAATATGTATCACAGGGTACTTCTGTTGAGTTGGACATATACAGGACAGAAGAACATCTTGAGAGTTATTGCATTTTGACTCAGTAGGGTTTCATCTTACTGAGAGGACTTCAAATGAAAGGTACTTGTCACATAGGCTTGAGTTATGCAGGATCGATAGTGATAAAAAAGAAAATCATCAAGCATGGGAAGCATATTTAAGCTGATCACCTATCAATCAAAACTCAGAAAGAGTGGCTGTGGCTATAATTTAAAGAACTGTTTTCAACAGGAGCATAGTATGGGAAAATTGTACATCTGATCTGAACAGCTTTTGTATACGAGGTTATCTTAGATAATGGCTGTTGTAGATATAAAGGATGGATTATATTAAGCTTTTTATTAAAATAGCCTTCAAGTATTTGTACAGTTTTAGAATTCACTCTTTTAAAACTTTTATCACTTGTGCTACACGTGATAGAATTAATTTATAAATGCCATTTGACTTCTCAAAGCAAATAGAAACTTTAGGACTGTTAATCATGCTATGTAGTTTATCTCCTTCCATTTATGTCACTTTTATTTGAAATGTCTACAATAGAATAGTTTGTCTACAGATGCATAATAGCATTTGTGCTAAATTTTAATTCATTTAATAAAGTGCTTTTAATTTCACTTCACATAATGTTCTCATAATCCCTGAAACCTAAGTTGTTAGCATTATTAAAAAGTGGGGCAAGGATTTTATGAAAACCTGTTATGTCTAAGAGGCCCCCAGGTGGAAAATACTTTAAAGAACAGAAATTTCTATCATTGTTTATAACTGTCATTTGAATTTATCCAGCTACTAGTTGTGGGAAGTAATTTTTCAGACATATATGCAACTATCTTGATGGATTTTATTTAATTTCAAAAGATGCCAAATTTACAGTTTCTTAAATTTAGTCCTGGAGAAAAATATAACTGAAAGGAAAACATTTATTTTCATATTTGCTTTGAACAGACACTTGAGTTGTTTTTGAGGTAAGTAGTAAATTGATATTAAATGTCCATCACACTTTGGCTTCTCAGAGAGAATTGAAGGCATAGTAACTGTCCTATTTTTGGATTTGCTTTGTGTGTGTATGTGTGTGTGTGTGCATGTAGGGAACTTAAGACCTTTTGATTGCATAATAAACAGGGCTCAGGGACAATAAAACTTGACATTCTTAGCTGTTGCTAGTATTTGTCCCTATAGCCCTATGCAGTTATTTAACGACATAGCCAGAGTCATAAACTGAGCATGTACCCAGGGCGCTACTGTAAATTCCAAATAGCTTTCATGTGGTCTCTTTGACCTATGACTAAATTGGGGTAGAGGAAAGAAGAGAAAGAATTTTTGAGAATGGAATGCAAGTAGAAGTGAAGGACAAAGAATACACTAGAAGAACAGAAATTTGCAAATGTTCCCTAAGTTTTGCAGTGAGATATATTCAGATAGGCCTTTTCATATCTGCAAATACTCCTTTGCTCAAAAGCCAAAGACTGGATTGGGACAGCCTCTGCTGCTAGGGTGTGTGTGTGTGTGTGTGTGTGTGTGTGTGTTGGCAATAATGCACTTATGAGATAATGCAAATAATCAGTGAGGGAATAATTAATGATGTGGCAGGGAATATTTTTTGATAAATACTTGGGGAATGAGGTGACAAGCGTGAAATTAGAAAATTCCTCCAGTGATCTAAAATATAAATAGCTTTCAGAACTGAAAAGAGTTTCACAGCTGAAGATTTTATTGTGTTGAGAGGAAAAACTTTTTTTTCTCCCTCACTCCCTCCTCCTTTGCAAGTTGTTTGTCCATTCACAAAACAAATACTCTGAAGCCCAGCGTGGCTCATGGGAATAAATTTCAGGTTGAATTCGTACAGTTTCCTTGCTGTCAGGATGTTGGAATTAATGGTGTTTTGATGACACGAATTTTGAAGGGCAAACAAAGAAGCTGAAGGGAGAGAGACATGACTCCTTAGAAGCTTGGTCCTCCTCTCCCCCAGCCTCTCTTGTCTTCCCTGTCATCCGTCTGCCAATCTCCCTGTCCATGGTTAGTTAAAGGCGCTTTTTTTTTTTCCTTTTTGTCTTTTTCCATGTCCGGCAACGGATCACAACCCTCAGTGTCGCCCCCGTACCGGACCGGGACCAGCAACAGGATCGCAACCCTCGGTGTTGCTCTCGCACCTCGCTCAGCCAGTGAGCGGGAACCAGTTCGTATGTGGGATCTGAACCCTTGGGCGGGAGCGCCGCCGCGCTTCCCAAGCGGCGCACTATAGCAGTGCGCCACCGGGCCGGCCCAAAGGCGCTTTTTATCCTCTTTTCTTTCCCACAGAGTTTGCCAGATCCGGCCCAGTGCCTGGGTTCCAGGAGGACATGCTGCAGTTGGCCTTCATCGACTTGAGACAAGTAAGTCTTTGTGTTTTTGTTTTTTGTTTTTCTTTTAAGATGTGTGACTGAAGACCATCAGGTTTTAAGGAAAAGGGGAGGGGAGAGGGATTGGTGTTGGTGATTCACACTGGAAACCTAAGGGTTTTTCCCTGTGTTTGAGGCCACCTCTTTTATTTAGCTATCTGGGATCCTTAGCTATGGTGAAGTTAAAGGTTTTGTGGATAGAAGGGAAGGCAGGGAGGTGGGAGGAGGAACTCAGAGACTAGAGGGACTCAAGTGACCCTCAAGTGATGTGACCGATTGTGCTGCAGTTGGCTTTTGCAGACACAGCAAAAAGATAACTCAGCAAACCAATGCTAAGCAGGTGCACTGATGCAGAGACTGCCTGCTTGGAGAACTTTTATTTGCAGATAATGTGGCCAGTAGCATTTAAGAAAAATGAAATTTTTTACATTCTCAATTGTTGGTTTGGTTTGTTGACTTTTTCCTACTGCCTTAAGTCTTCCCATCCCCTCCTTTGTTGACTGTGTTCAGACATGAGTGACTAAGTGGTCATTTCTGAAGATGATTAGCAAAGTCCTGACCAGTCATGCTAACCTGACAGGCAGCCCTATTAAAGTAATGTGATGAAAACTAGTGCTTAGGCATACCTGAGCTTTGGCAGTCCCATTAGATAGAAAGAATCATTCTACAGGGCTGTTTTTTGCAGATTCAAATGGGTGAGATGGTAGGCCTCGGTGGTTTGGATATAGTGGAGCTGGATGGGTGGGGGCCCAAAGAAGGAGAGAGTTAACTGGGCTCTGTCATCTCTTCACTCTGAAGATGGATGAGTTGGATAGAAACTGTGAATGAAGTAAGAATCAATGACTGATGCTTCTCTCCTATTAAAACAATCTTTTTTTTTTTGTCTGTTTTTAAAAGGGGGCTGGCTTTGTTTCTCCTGCCATAATGATGCAGTGCCTCTTGTTTTCAGAGCTGACATAGTTTGCATTCTGAAAACTTTTAGATGCCCAGAGTATTTCTTAAAGCTGTAGGACCCCTTGTATCAGTAGTCTCCTTACCACTGTGACTTGATTCATGCTGGAACAGCTTTTAACCCATAATGGATGGCCTGAGCTACCCCTGAGTCCTTGTGGATGGGTGGTGTAATCTGTCATCTGATGACAATTCTGGAAAGCTCTGTTAAACAGAAAACAGAAAATTGCATGTCTGTACACCTGCCAAAGTTTGAGGATTCAGGCTGTGTCCCAGAAACGTGTGTCAACTTAATATTTGAGGGCCAGAGTGGGGGTTCTCTTACATATAAAGGCTTTCCCAGCACGGTCACAAGTAGAAGTCAGTATCTCTTCCCACACTTCGGACCTTCCATCTGTGGATTGAGCAACTCAACTGACATTTGGGTTTTAACCCCTTGACTGATGTAAGATTAGAAGATTGGGATTTTGCTTTAGGGTTTTGTGGGGTGGTATCCACTGGATTTTCCCCTCTGTTTCTTCTCAGAAACTTCTAAGCCAATTGGCTTTTCTTGGAAAGCAGAAATTGAACTTCATTGAAGAAATACATCCAAGAAAAGATTTTTTCATTCTCACAATTCATAAGAAGGAAATGTGGTCATTCTCTCTAGTTTGTGGGTTTTGGTCCCTATGGGAAGCAATTCGTGTTCACAGAAAATGTTAACTAAGGGAGTAAGTTAAAAAGCACAGCCAAAATAAGGTGGATCTGAGCCGGATATGAATGCTCAAAGGGATGAATACTTGTGAGCTCTCAGTGAGCACTGTTGTTTACGCTTAAGTTTCTATTTTCTAGTACATTTCTGTTCCCGGACTTTCCTTTATGATATTTTTATGGTAGAAACAAAAACTCCAAAATTTTATTGATAATGAATTTTCCTCTTTCTATTGAATCTATCTTTTAATTTCTACCTATGTGTGTCTATTAAAACAGTTTAAAAGGATAATTTTTCTAACCTAGATTATTTAAAAAACGTCCTTAGATCTTGGGCTGTAGCTTATTATTAGCAGGCTTCAGTTAGGTTGAATCATTGTGAGAAAAATGATCCTTCCACATCCTATGCTGAAAATATTTATCTCTTTGTAGTTAATTTTAGTCATTCTCAGAACTTATCTAAAGTGGGCATCTTTTTAAAAGGAGACTTTTGAACTATGAGATGTTCATACTGTAAATAGAAAGCTTGGGAGTATATTTACAGTGCAGATATTTGACATCAAATGAAGCATGATTAAGTGTCCTTTTGCACATACTCTTCAGAATCCTAAATAGAATTTTTGAGTTTTGGGGATGGAGGCTAATCTTAAAAATTATGTAGTATAACCTTTTGCTTGATACTTAAATCCCCACACAACACTCCAGACTATGCTTAAGTATTCTCCTTGAGGAGAACCCACTGCCCCAAAGCAGCAAGTTCCACCTTAGGACAATCTGACTATTAGAAAGGTATTTCTTAAGTTGGCTAAAATCTATCTCACCTCACACTGACCCTTTGACTTTTTACATTTTAATTAATGCATCTCCAAATTGGGGGGGTGTGGGGCAGGGATGGGCTTTCTATTCATTCCTGATTTATTGAGCTTCCTATTTGCTAGTTATTGAGTTCACATGTGGCATTGTTACCTATTCTTCATCTAGTCCTTATATAGTTGATTTTATTGACCAATTGACACTTTACTCTCATTGGTCCACATTTTCCTTTCAGATATGTTATTAACAACACAGTTTTTTTTCATTTATCCAGCATATTAACCGATTTAATCATTATGCCGTTTATAATGCGAAGATAAAAATACTAAACAGGAATGGCAGAAGTTAAAAGAAGTTAAAGTTAAGGCAAGTTATAGGATACACACCTAAGCAAGAAGGGGATCAGGATCTGTCCCCAGTGCAACGCAGCAAGAATATTCTTTTACTGTCATTGTGCGTTTGCTTCACTGGTTTATGAGTATATTAATTCTGTTCATGCTTACATGTTCTCTTGCTTTAGTGAGTTTCAGACACTATAAATTTAATGATAATTTTTAAAATATTCAAAACATGGAATATTTGATGAAATCATCCCTGTATACACTATAATAGTGGAGTGTCATTTAAAAGCTAAAGATTTCACTAGGAAGCAAATTAGATTTGAAGAGCAAAATTATTCATCCTTTCTCATCTGTCCTGCCTATTTTCACTTTCTTCCTTCTTAAGGAAAAGAGTAAAAATGACATTTTGAATATACAAGCTTTCATGATATTTTACATTTGTACAGCACTTCAGAATTAAAATACAAATGAGTTAAATCTCATTTGATGAATTTCTGGGTTTAGAAAACCTGCTATTTATAATAATGTGAGTTAGACAGTACAAATCAAAATATCTTTCTTTAACATTTTATATTTTCTTTATTTATAAGTTCATAGAAGTAGGATTGTAGTACAACTTCACATACAACTATCAAATATATGTGTATATTTTTTATCAAAATTCAAATGTGGGTTAATGCTAAATCTTGAGAAGGACAACTTAAGGGTTCATTTAATTAACTGTCTTGAAGTGGCATGTACACTCTAAGTACTAATAATTGCTGGCCTTTAATGGTTTATAATTGGGAATTATAAGACAATAAATACTACACACAATAGTAGCTTCTCAGGAGTTTTTTGATTATTTAACAGTACTGTAGTTTGTATTTTTTTCCCATGGTTGAACATTAAGTAGATAATGCTGATGAACACAAGAATTTGATTTTCATCTTAGTTTATTTTATCACACTTTGAGTGCCTACTATGTACCAAGTGTAATCCTAAATGCTGTGGGAATACACAAATGAATGTAATATAATCTCTGCCCTCCAGGAACAAAGGGATGGTCAATAAATACTTGATTCTAATGTGTAAGTATTATATTAGTAGGATAAAGCCATTGTGTGTGTTTCGATTATTTCAGCAGGTTTTTCTTTTTCTTTCTTTTTTTTTTTTTGTCCTTTTTGATACTGGCCGCACCACGCTCAGCCAGTGAGCGCTGTGAGCGCACTGGTCATCCCTATATAGGATCGGAACCCGCGGCGGGAGCGCTACGTAGCGCTCCCAGCGCGGCACTCTCCCGAGTGCGCCAGGGGCTTGGCCCTCAGCAGGTTTTTCTGCATACTAAATCCCCACAGTATATTGGTTTAAAACAAGAACCGTTTACTTGAGCTCAAATTTCTACAGATTAACAGTTAGGATAGGTTCAACTGGGCTCACACTACTTGAGATCAGCTGCTAGATTGGCTAGGGATTGGCTGGTCTAAGATTCCTTAGTTAGGTAGACTTATCTCCGATTCGTGTGATCTCTCATCCACCAGCAGCCTAACCAGGCTTATTAACATGGCATCTTGGTAGGGTTTCAAGACAGCAAGAGGAAATATACAAATTCCTTGAGTCTTGCACTTGGAACTAGCAATCATCACTTCTACCACATTGTGTTGGCTAGAGCTAGTCACAAGGCCAGCCCAAATTCAGGAAACGGGGAAATAGACTTCAACCTGCACTCTAGTTGAGATATAAAATTTATATATGAAAAATGCAAATCAGCAGCAATATTGGAAAAGGTGTGGAGAGGTAAACTGAGAGAAAATTAGGCATTGATGAGGGCAGAAAGTATATTAAGCATAGAAAATAGCAGATTTAAGTTTTATTTCAAAATATGGGGTATGTATTGATTTAACTAGGATCTAGGCTGTTTTTCCTCCTTTAAGAATTAGGCTAATCTCTTTAAACCCCCATTTTTAAATTTCTCTTTCTTATTCCTTATTTTTTGTGGTCATCTTCCTCATGGACCTCTTTCTATCTGTCCTATCTATCTTTCTCCTTATCAAATGCTGCTTATTGTGGGCTACCCTGAAACATTTCACATTTCTGTTATTCACATTTATTGTGTGAGGGAATCTTAACTTTCCCCAATAATTATTTGCATTACTAATTTATGGCAGTTCACCTTCATGCTTAATCAACAGGAAAAGGGTCTTTTCCTTAGTAGCATCACATTGTTTTCTGTTCCATGGCCCCAATTTACTTCGATATATGTAAACTTTTATAAAGCTGAATGAACTAGGTTGTAACATTGCATCAGATCTCCTGAATGGAGCTTATTGGCAACAACTCTTACACAGCATGCCATCCCAAGATATCTAGGGCTTTTTTTAGATTGAGCTGTTGATATTCCCTGTGGGCCAGTTATTCCCCAATTTCTAATGTACAGTCTAAGTAAACACAGTGCATTTCCATTGCAGATACTAACTTGCCTTAAAAACAACTATAGTACCTGAGAGAAATAATTGTATATTTCTTTTGGGATGTTGAACAAATTCTGATGCTATTCCTGTTAGAGGTATAGAGGTAAAACCAGTACTTTCAGTTAGTCAGCACCAGTTAGGGGAACCCGAGAACAACTCAGGAACCTAACTATGTATTACTGCCCCTCCTACTTCCCATCCTATCTTGATCCTATTCAATAAAATTTTGGTTTTTGAATCAAATTGCCCAGGTCTCATGAACATTAAGTTGTTTCTAAGAGGAACATTCCCCCTTTGCTTGATTGCTATGGCTCATATGGGAAATCTTAACTTTGCTTAGCAATCAGTTGAATTTAGCCTCAGTAGAAAATCCATTTATATATCAAAGCTGCTTTTGTCTGATATAGGACATATCAAAATTATGTATATTCTGTAGGATTTCTTTTTTAATGTTTCACCTTAACTAGTTTAAACTACCCCTAATTAGGAGACTTCATAGGAAGTGGGAATAGGGTGTGGAGCAGGCCCGTGTCTCAAAAGGCCTGAGGTATCAATCTCCTGTTTTTCATCACAACCGTAAAGCTTTTAGCAGGAAGCCGTCTCCCACATGCACTTTTACTATTGGTTCTGAACCTACTGGAATATAACTCACATTTTGGGGGAATGGCCTGTAGTTTGCCCAAGAGTTTACTGAGCAGTTGCCAAGGAGACTTGATGGAGAAGAAGAGAAGTGTGGAGGTAGATAGTAGAGGGAAGTTGTTATGAATGACATATTCTTGGTAGAGGAAAACAGAGAGAATTGTTTGAGAATCCTCTAATAATGAAGTGTATGGACTGGTACTGTTGTCAGCAGAAATAGTTTCCAAATGCTCAGTTGAAATATTCCGTTGACTTTCAGATTCTGTGTAATCTTGAATAATGGCCTTTAAAACTGAGAGCCATCTTCACCAGAGTCAGAAGTCAAATAGTGATAACTCATGGAATTAGAAGATGTCGTTACAGTGACTAATGTGAATGGTAGGGTTGGAAGGAATGGTTTAAACCATAAAGCACATAATCTTGGAAAAGATAATTTGTATTACTGATATAGTAGCATGTATATGTGGGGAGGGCAGATCAGAAGTGAAATCCAGTCATCATATCCCAAAGGTATTTGGTGGTTAGAAGAGGATGTAGTCATATATCAGACCCCTGGCACAGATCTCTTTGCTAATACAGAACCATTAAAAGTTCCTGTAAACCATATTCCATTTATTGACCTAGGCACAGCAAGCACTTGGATATAAATATAGACCTCTCTAATCAGGAAGTACTCGTTCATTCATTCAACACTATGCCCAGCACTGTTATAGGCAGTGGGTAGAGTGCAGTGGATAGTTGCCCATACTTGTAAAGCAAGCATTTTCAACATTCTCTTCTTCCCTTTGTCTGTGCAGGAGGCCCTAGTACTTCAAGGTGATATCACTTTATCTAGATTTTGATTTTTTGTATTGATGCTATATTGTTCAGTTTTAGGGACAGCTGCAGAGTTTTCTGGCAAGATCCCCAGGGCAAGGCCAAGTCTGCTTATAACAATACACAGGATTTTAGAAAAGAACTTTTAGCTATGATTTGGCAGCCTGGAACAAATAGTCAACTTCAAACGTGGTCCTTTGGTTTTTGGAAGAAGAGTTTTCTGGTTGTTTTGATGAGGTTGTTTGCCCAAGTTGATCTGACAGACACTTGTCATCTCTAGGGTGATACCTACAACATCAACAGAAGCTCTGACAGTAAATAATTCCTGTTCCTAAGCCGGAGAGAGTTAACATCTTCTGGGCCTGGTTCTGTGAAAAAATATAAATAGGAACATTCTAAGAATACACTGCACTGAGCTAGACCTTTGACCTTAAATAAGACAAGGGTGGATCAGCATATGCAAAGATAAGGCATAGGTGAATAAGGTCTTTAGCTACGGGGATGTGGCAGCAGCCTCTGCAGACCATATATATCTCTATATCTTGCTTGGGACATTAGTAACTGTAGCTTTCAAGGAAAATTAATGAAGGAATTGCCAGTAATATGCAACAAATTCTGGGATTTGCTGAAAGTTCTTGGTTGATTTGTGAAGAGTCTACTCTAAAACTGCTGAGACTTTGTCTCATCTCATACTAGCCTCTTAACTGGGGAGGTGGTAAGCTCAGAAATTCTACTGCAGGACCTCTTTCAATTTTTCACAGTCTATTTTTTGCAGACCAGGATATCATGAAATAATATGCAAACAGAGCATAGCTCTTTGGTATGGAAAATCATGTAAGATGTCGTTTAAGTGCCAGGAAATGACCCAGACATTTAATGGGCCAAATGCCATGTTTGGAAGGCCATATTGTATTCATTATCTTCTCACTATGTAAATCATTTTAGCACCTCAGAGGTCTAATTTCCTATAGTCCCCATGGAATTGTTTCAGGAGGATAGAAATCAGAGGAGAGGAAGTAAGTATTAGTTGTATATGATAACCACATTGAGACCATGGTAGTCTTGTAAGAGGTAGACTCCTTTTTGATTTTTTTTAATAGAAAAAGGATCCTTGAAGGGAAGGTGGAAGGCCTGATGAACTCCATTGTGTATTTTCCAAGAGCTTTGGTTTTGCTGAGAGAGTATGCATACCCACTTAGCAGCAGTGTAAGCCCCAAACACTTGGTTCTTTGCACAGTTGTGCTTGGTGGACAGGAGGCTTCTAGGTGCTTCCCTCTAGACAGTTTGTGTGTCTGAATGTAGGGCTTGTGAATAGCAGGGACTGTGGGCCCTATCAGGGTCCTTAAACTGTATAAATGGTAGATATGTGAAGACAGCGGTAGATGAAGGTCCTTCAGTTTGAAGCAGTTGCTGACAACCTTTTGGGTAGCAGGAGACAAAACACCAAGCTTTTGACATATTTTCCCAGGAAAAATACATTGGGTTTAGCCTTCTGATTCATGGGCCTACCAGGCTAACATTATCCATTATTACTGTCAACTCATATTGCCACTGTTAGATGGGGAGCCTAACCTAAAGCTTGGTTGTCCAGTACTTCCTACCTCAACCTGGAGGTTTAATTTAACCTGGAGGTAGAGACCTATCACTTAGAGGTTCAGAAGACCTTTTCCAGTAGGTGTTAGAAGGATCTTTTCCAGAAGTGCGAGTCTATTCTATGACAACTCTTCTACTCCTTTGCTCCAAGAGAACGGCTGTAACTTTTAGTGTGGGCATCATGCCAGCATCACTCTAGATAGCCTTATGGCAAAGTCTATCAGTTCAGAAGCCAGGGATATTCAGCTATTTCAGCTCTTGAGTAAAGAGCTAACAAGCATAGAATATGACAATTTTTACCTTAGCCCATAGACAGCATCATTGATCCTCTCATGCTATAGCATAAGAGACCTACATAACGTATGAAATAGCATGCTGCCTTGGCTAGCCTGAGGCACTGCACCATTCTTTGCTTCTCCCAACAAGTCAAGCCTGAGAAACTCAGGAGGTTTCTACCTTACCTCCAGCACATAGTGTGAATATGCATACCCACAATCCTGGAACTTGTGTTTCTGAGACAGTCAAATCTTTAGGAGAAAGGAGAGGAGAGTCATCACCAATGAATTTCCCTGGGAGTAGCAGTGTTATCCAAGGCTGTTGTGATGGTGCTGACTGAATGAAAGCCTGCCAGGTTCTGAATACTGATCTAACCACCATTAACTGCACTGCCTTGTGTCCTACTGAAGGACATTCACAGACCAAGGAAAGGGTAAGAGAGGCAGGACTTGGAACTAATTTCTAAATACTGCATCCTACTAATAGCCGCTGGAGGGCAGCAAAGAGTGACAACAAAGGTCCAGATTTAGGGAACTGTGGTATATTTCAGTTTGCCAAGGAAGAAGCTCCCATAGCTGCTGTAAGAGAATTAGAAACTTGGGAGCCACAGTTACAAGCACAGACCCCTGGGGAACAAGGACCAAAAAAAGAATCCAGAATTCTAATCTGAAGGTTAAAACACTTCCTTCTATACCAGTTCAGGAACCAGGAATATGTAAAGAAATGAGGTAGGGCTAACTAGGAAGGGAAACCATCCATCACTGGTGAAGGTAGGAAACCAAAAGGATAGTCTACATGTCAGGTCCCAGGGGGGAAGCAAAGACAGAAGATGAATCAAAATGAAAGAAAGAACTACAGTGGGAGTCAATCCAGAGTGAGTTGAGGAGGCAGAGATATAGTCAGGAGAGATTGATTGTCTGAGGCATTGGCACCCTACAAAAGTCAAGTGAGACTTTTGTAGGGTATAAATCAGCAAGGAGTAATCTTCAAGGGGAGCAATTTCAGACACAACCAAACAGCCATATCTATGGGATTCTCATCTCTTAAAGTAGCTCATCCTTTATTAGCCAGGATTATTTTTTTCTTGGTCTGTTGATTTTAAGGGTAAAATAACTCATGGAGAATATGGAGAGAGAAGGAGAAATGGTATGATATAATAAGATATGATTAAGGAATTCTTATACATGAAATAAAATTGAACATGGGCATTTAGCTCTTCTGGATAGCATTTGTGTGAAAGGACAGCTCCCTTTCCTAGAACAGCTTCTGATGTTCCCTTTTCATATTTTATACTGTAACACTTGCTAAGAATATTCGGTAGGAAAGAAAAACTGGCTCCGGTGACTAGTTATATAGGCATGATCTGAATCAATCCAGGGACTTAGGATCTGTTCCCAGTAGGTTAGCAGAGAGCTGTGTTTGGAGTCTCTTCTAAGTGCTGAGTACTCAGCAGTTTTCCAAACTCCTTAGATGTGAAGAAAGAAAACTCTTGCTTGGCCTGTTAAACTTTTAACGTCTCCCTTTTTTCCTCAGCCCCTCAAGCGTCAGGAAAAATGGGGCTCCTGTAAATACAAATTCCAGGAGCCTTATAGTGACTGGGTGGCAGGACCGTATAGTGGTTAGGAATTTTGGAATTGGGCAGACTTGGATTGCTAGCTGTCACTTTTGGCAAATTATTTGACCTCTCTAAGATGTAGTTTCCTAGACTATAAAATGAAGATTTTAAATAAATTCTAAAACTTATAATTTTGAGGTAAGCATTAAATAATACAATATAATCATATTGGTTAATATTTGGTAAGCTTATAATCAGTGACAGTAGGTAGTATTATTCCTTCTACTCTTGCTACTACTATACTGTGGAGGCCTACTTGAGAACTCTGCCTGCATGGGGACAGTATCCAAATGAAAGTCAGTAGATCTGGAGCGATCTCTTAATGGGAGCTGATTCCTTGATGTAGGGTGCTTGTGCCTTTGGCTGCTGGCTCATAGTGGAGTTCCTGCTGTTTCTCAGGGATTTAAGAATTGAGAATAACTATTAATGTTCTGAGTTCTTCTGAGTATAGAGGTGACTGAAAATAAACCTCAAGTTCATTTTTTATGTTTAACAAAATTATAAGTTATTTGCTATATTTTTTCCAGTAAAAAGTATTCTTATGGAAATATTACTATAGTATGTTAAAAATATTTTTTAAAGATAAAAATTAAAGCCTTACTAAATGTATTATCTTAACACAACTATTTTTACTTATGTGGGGCTCTTTCTGGTCTTTTTACATACTTGTTTGTAATACCTATCCTTTATACTTAGCTTTTAAATTTAAAATATCTTGAACATTTTTTTAGGCTGTTACATTTTAAAAATCAATTTTTTTCAGATATAATTTATGTACAATAGAATGTACCTATTTTAAATGTACAGTTCCATGAGTTTCGATTAATATATACTCATAGGTAACCAATACCACCACCACCAAGAACATTTCTATCATGCCAAGATGCTCCCTGGTGCTTCCTTGTAGTCAGTTCTGTCCCCTTGACCCCAAACAACCACTGATCTGTTCTCCATCACTATATTAGTTTGCATTTTCTAGAATTTTATGTAAGTTCTAGAATTTATATTCTTTTGTGTACCTTTGTGTCTGGCTTCTTTCATTCAGCGTAATATTTTGAGGTTCATCCATGGTGTTGGATGTATCAACAATTCGTTCCTTTTTATTGATGAGTTGTATCTATTTATATGGATATATCATAATTTATATATCCATTCACTTGTTGATATTTATGAACATTTTGTTGTTTCCAGTTTGGAGCTACTGTGAACATTCATGTACAAGTGTTTGTGTGGACATATGTTTTTATTTCTCTTGGGTAATACTAGGAGTGGAATTGTTGGGTCTATGGTAAGTGTATGTTTAACTTTATTTCTAAAAATGTCAAACTGTTTTCCAAAGTGGTTGTACCATTTTCCATTCCCACCAGCTGTGTATGAGAGCACTAATTGTTCTATGTACTCTTCAACACTAGGTGTTGACAATATTTTATTTGTTGATTTATTGAAGCATAATTTACATACAGTAAAATACATCCTTCTTAGATATACAGCTGTATAAATTTTTACAAACTTATACACTTGTGTAACCACCACCAACGTCATGGTACAGAATATTTTTATTTATCAGAAAGTTCCTTTATGTCTCTTTGCAATGAGTCTCCTCCCCCCGTTTCCAGACCCTGGCAATGACTGCTCTGCTCTCTGATGTCATAGTTTTATCTTTTCCAGAATGCCATATAAATGCAATCATACGTATAAACAGAATATGCTTTTTGTTTTCTTTTACTTAATGTGGTACTTTTGAGGTTCATCTATGTTGTTGCTTATATTAGTAGTCCATTCATTTTTATTACAGAATAGTATTCCACACTATTGATTATTTGTTTGCTTATTCACCAGTTGATGAATATTTGGGTTGTTTTCAGTTTGGGTATATCATGAATAAAGCCACAATAAACATTTGTGAACAGATTTTTACGTGAATACATGTTTTTATTTCTATAGAGTGAATACTTGGGAGTGGAATTACCTAGTCATATTATCCATATGTTTAACTTTATAAGAAATGTCAAACTGCTTTCTAAAGCGGCTTTGCCATTTTGCATTTCCACCAGTAATACGCAAGAATTGCAGTTGCTCTGCACTCTTGCTAGTGTTTGATGTTGTCAGTATTTTGTTTTTTAATCTGTGCCATTCTAATATGTGCATAGTAGTATCTTGTGGTGGTTTTAATTTGTATGACCTTAATGACCAATGATGTTGAGCATATTTTTGTGTGCTTATTTGACATTGTATCTCTTCTTTTGTGATGTGTTTGTTCAAAGATTTTGACAGTTTTATTTATTTTTTAGGCCTATAATTTTATTTATTTTTTTTTTATTTTAAAATTTTATTTGTTATTAGCATATTCATTTTTACAAATCATGATATTTCTTTATGCCCTTTACCCGACCTATCACTTCCCAAACCCCTTTCCTCCCTGCCCCCCATCTCTAGAATCCTTAGTTTGTTCTCTCCTTCTGAAAGTTCAACGTTTTGTTGTGGTCTTTTCTTTCTTTGTTTCCTTCATTCCTTTCTTCTTACCTCCTTCCCTCTGCCCTTCTCTTCCTCCCTCCCTCTTTTCTTTACTTCCTAGCAGTCAGTTATTAGTGAGAACATGTGGTATTTCTGTTTCTTTATCTGGTTTATTTAACTTAATTTTCTCCAGACTCATCCATGTTGCTGCAAATGGCAGAATTTCATTCTTTTTTATGGCTGAGTAGTATTCCATTGTGTACATATACCACATTTTCAATATCCAGTCATCTATCAATGGACACTTAGGTTGGTTCCATATTTTGGCTACTGTAAATAGAGTCTCGATGAACATGGGTGTACAGGTATCCCTTTGCCATGATGATTTCTATTCCTTTAGATATATACCCAGTAATGGGATTGCTGGATTATATGGTGGATCATATGGTAGCTCTATCTGTAGTTGTTTGAGAAACCTCCATATACTATTTTCTATAATGGCTGTGCTAATTTACAATCCCACCAGCACTAAAGAAGATTTCCCCCTTTCCCCACATCCTTACCAGCATTTGTTATTCTCAGTCTTTGTAATAATGGCCAGTCTATCTGGGGTGAGATGATATCTCAGTGTGGTCTTGATATGCATTTCTCTGATGACCAGTGATGCTGACCATTTTTTTATGTACCTGTTGGCTATTTGATGTCTTCCTTCAAAAAATGTCTATTCATCTCCTTTGCCCATTTGTAAATTGTATTATTTGTTTTTTTACTGTATAGTTGTTTTGAGTTCTTTGTATATTCTGGATATTAATCCCTTGTCAGGTGTATTGTTTGCATATATTTTCTCCCATTTTGTAGGTTGTCTTTCTGCTCCGTTGATGATTCCCTTGCTGTGCAGAAGTTTTTTAGTTTAATATAATCCCATTTATTTATTTTTTCTTTTGTTGCTGTGTTTTGGGGGTCTTATTCATAAAGTCTTTGCCCAGTCCTATTACCTGGAGTGTTTCCGTATATTTTCCTTTAGTAGTTTTATGATTTCAGGTCTTATATTTAAGTCTTTAATGCATCTTGGTTTGATTTTGGCATATGGTGAGAGGTAGAGGTCCAGTTTCAGTTTTCTACATATGGATGTCCATTTTTCCCAGCACCATTTATTGAAGAGGCTGTCTTTTCCCAAGTGTATGTTCTTGCTGCCTTTGTCGGCTGTAAGTGTGTGGGTTGATTCCCAGGTTTTCTGTTCTGTTTCATTGATCCAAGTGTCTATTTTTATGCCAGTACCATGCAGTTTTGGTTACTTTAGCTAAGTAATATAGTTTGAAGTCGGGTAGTGTTATTATGCCTCTGGCTTTAGTTTTTTGCTTAGGATTGCTTTGGCTATTTCGGGTCTTTTGTTGTTCCATATGAATGCTTGGATTGCATTTTCTATTTCTGTGAAGAATGTCATTGGTATTTTGATGGGGTTTGCATTGAATCTGTAGATTGCTTTGGGCAGAATGGACTTTTTCACAGTGTTGATTCTTCCCATCCAAGAGCAGTGGATGTCTTTCCACCTTTTTGTGTCCTGTTTAATTTCTCTTAGAAGTGTTTCATAGTTCTTATTGTAGCTATCTTTCACCTCCTTGGTTAAATTGATTCCTACATATTTTATTTTTTGGCAACTACTATAAATGGCCTTGCTTTCTTGATTTCATTTTCTGCTAGTTTGTTATTGGAGTATAAAAATGCTATTGAATTTTGGGTATTGATTTTGTATCCTGCAACATTACTGAAATTGTTAATCAGCTGTAAGAGATTTTTGGTAGAATCTACTGGTTTTTCTATGTGTAAGATCATATCATCAGCCAACAAGGACAGTTAGTTTTTTTCTGTATTCTGGTTAACAGTCCATTATTAGGTGTCTGTTTGGCAATTTTTTCTCACACACTATAGCTTTTCATTTTCTTAGTAGTATCTTTCAAAAATATTGTTTTTTTTATTTTAATGACATCTAGTTTATGATGACATCAATTTTTTTCTTAATAGTATATTGCTTCGATATTTTCTTAACAATATCTTTTTAAAAGCTTCAGCTTTGTTATTTTAATGACATCCAGTTTATAATGACCTGAATTTTTCTTTCGTGATTCATTCTCTGTGTGTCTTGTTTTAAGAAATCTTTGCCGAACCCAGGGTCACAAAGATTATCTCCTATGTTTTTTTCTAGGAGTTTTATAGTGTTAGGTTTTACATTTTGGTCTATAACGATACATTTTTTTTTTTTTTGTCTTTTGTCTTTTTCCATGTCCGGCAACGGATCGCAACCCTCAGTGTTGCCCCCGCACCGGACCAGGGACCGGCAATGGGACCGCAACCCTCGGCATTGCTCCCGCGCCTCGCTCAGCCAGTGAGCGGGAACCGATCTGCATGTGGGATCCGAACCCTCGGGCGGGAGCACCTCCGCGCTTCCCAAGCGGCACACTTATCCAGTGCGCCACCGGGCCAGCCCCAATATAATGATACATTTTGAGTTAATTTTCAGTAAAATGTGAGGTAAAGTCAAGGTTCATATTTTTATGTAGATCGTATAGTAGTTCCAGTACCATTTGTTAAAAAAACTATGTTCTCTCCATTGATGTGCCTTGACACCTTTATTAAAAATCAGTTGACCATATGTGTTGCTCTGTTTCTAGATTCTCTATGTTCTATTCAATTGATCTGTGTCTATCTTTTTGCTATGTCTTGATCTTTTATATTAAGTCTTGAAATCAGATAGTATGAGTTCTACAAGTTTTGCTTCTTTTTCAAAATCACTGTGTATTCTAACTCCTTTTTAAATATATTTTATAATGAGTTTGTTAATTTCTACAAAACAACTTGCTGGAAGTTTGATTAGGATTGTGTTGAATTCATAGATCAATTTGGGGAGAATTTATATTCTGACAACATTTAGTCTTCTAATCCATGAACAGTCTGTCTCTCCATTTATTTATGTCTTTTAGTTCTCTCGTCAGTGTTTTGTACTTTTCAGAAAATCTTGTGCATATTTTGTTAGGTTTATTTTAAAGTATTCCATGTTCATTGCAAATGATGTTATAATTTTAATTTCAATGTTTAATTGTTCATTACTATTATATAGAAATACAATGGGTTTTTATATGTTGATTTTGAATCTCAAACTTGTTAAACCCACTTATTAGATCTAGTTTTTAATATGTTCTTAAGGATTTTCCAGTTGGACAATTATGGCATCTGTGAATAAGGACAGTTTTACTTCTTCCTTTCCAATCTAGATGCCTTTTGTTTCTTGCTTTATTGTACTAGGACCTCCAGTAAAATGTTAAATAGAAGTGCTGAGAATAGATATTCTTGCCTTGTTTCTGATCTTAGTTGGGAAATAGTCAGTCTTTCACCATTAAATATAACGATAAATGTAAGTTTTTTATGCCCTTTGTCAGTTGAGGAAGTTTATTTTAATTCTTAATTTGCTCAGTTTTTATTTTCATTTGTCCATCAGTGTCATAGACCACTTAATTAGTCATTATTTTAAACTTATAAGTTGTTTCTAGTGTTTTGTTTTTATATTTAAATTTAATATATGTATTTGTACCTAAAGCCTTTTTTTATCTGAATTACTCCTTAAGGTAAATCCTTTTACAAGAGTTATAGCATTTTTGTGGATTCTGAATGTATTACTGGTTTCTAAAATAGGGTTATACCAACTTAAAGTACTTCTGGAAGTATATTCATGCACTAGTTTTGCAGGAGCCACACCTTTATAAGTTCTTACGATTTTAAGTTTTTTGGTTAATTGCATAGGTATAAGAGGGTACCTTTATTTCTTATTCCACTTTTTTTTCTTTTGCTACACATAAAAAAATATTGAATTGCCCATCAACATCAATAACAATATGTATTTACCAATGTCCATATTTTCAATTCTTAGTGCTCTGTCCTGTAATGGAAGGTATTTTGCAATGTGATTTTATACATCTCTATTTTAACCTTAACATGTTGCAATCAAACAAGAAAGCAAGACTAACACTTCTAAAAAGTTAACAACTATTAAAAGGCAGCATGTGATTAGGTGCTAAATGAGTAACATGCAAGTATTGAATGAGTTTGGAGGGAGGAGATATTGTTGTACCATTAGAAATGATGATTCTTGCCTTTTTTGTTATTGTTTTCACAAGTAGTTGGTGGGAGCTGATTGGGTCTTATAGTTTTACTTTGGTTGTTTAGTTGTTATAAAAGTGTTCTGTGACCAAAACATTTGAGAATCACTATTAATTGTGTCTCTTAAAATTGTGGTCATTTAATCCCATGCTGATAATTAAAAATGTTCAAACCATTGCTTGGCTCCAGTGTTACTACTGAAATGAGTAGATTAGTCTGCTATCAGCTAGCAAAATTAAGGTATAACTTCTCAATTTTCCGAACTATTAAAAAATATGCTCTGGAGACCTAAAGATTGAGGTGTTCATTTAAGCCAAACATCAATCAGCGAGAGAGGTCCCTCCAATTCTTTCCAGAGCTCTGATCAAGACAAGCAGCAGGTTCCCCGCAGCAGTGTTATGGCCCTCTCATAGCTACTACAGGTATAGTCTGTAGTATTCAGTGCCTTGGGACTATAAGAGAGTTGGAATGACAATGGAAAGGAAGTGGTTCTCACAAGCTACTGGTACACCAAGGCTATAATAAAAAGAGCTATCTCAGACAGTAGTAAATTTGCAACATCACTGAAAGTGAATGTGTATTATGAGGTGAGATATATGTAATCATTGTTTTTGGTGTTTATAGTGCTTACCATTTGTCAGTACAAGAATTATGTGTTTATATGTGTGTTTGAGTGTTCATACATGCTTCTCTGTGTTTTAAATCTGGGTGTGGTTAGAGTTCCATATGATGCTCTTCATTTTTCCTTCCCATATAACCTCTGAGAGAAATAATTAAAAGGAAGAAGGTGGATTTCCACATGTTTCCTCTGGGGTACTAACTTCCTCTATCTGTCTTACTGTATGGACATCTCTTTTTTCACTGCCTGCTTGATGCAATGATAGGCGACAGTGAAAGGAGACAGTAATTTAATTGGTGGGAGGTAATGATAGGACGGGTGAGATGAGGAAGGGGCATGGAAGTGGATGTGTTCATGGTTCTTTCTATGACATATGAAACTCTATTTTATTCTTCTCTTGATCTGTTTTATGTCACTGCCACTGGGGATCTTTTCTTTCTTTTCTTCTTTTCTGCCACCCACTATTTTTAAAAAACACAATTATAAGTGTGTCATTTGCCTGCCTAAAAAGCTTCAGAGCTCTCTGTTGCCCAGAAAACAAAGGACAAACCTCTCGCTAAGCAGGTCTGGTTCTAGCTTGTCTCTTCTTCCTGTCATTCTTCCCCATGTAACCTCTACTCAGACTACTCTTAACACCACTCTGATCTCCAAACTGGGTAAGCTTTAGTCCCCCTCTGCCAATCATAGAGTGAGCTTGTTACTGGTCAGCAGTTCTAGGTTCCTGGTCAAACTGTGTAGAAAAATCTTTAATAGAACCTAGTGGAGTCTGCAGCATGGTGCTCAGTGAAAGAAGAGGAGAGGGATACACCCACGGGACATTTAAACAATAGGACTTTATTGTAAAGCAAAAGTACACACAGAAAGGTGTGTGGGCATCTACATGAGGGAGGAACACCTGTGGACTCCTAAGGGGAGGGTTTACATGTTCTTCTGGGATGGGGTGTTTTTCTATCCTAACTAAGGGGAAGAATATTCAGGCATGGAGGAGGATCTAGGGTAATTAAGGCCTAATAGGCAGATGCGAGGTTGCATAAGCTTCCTTGCATGTGTCCCTGAGTGTATGAAGTTTGTGGTCATATGCAGTGAAGTCACTTTCCCCTTAACTTTGTTCTTTCCAGTCTAACCTCACGGGTGGAAGATCTTCTGCATTTTGTACCTCCTAGTGCACAGGTGTGGTGGTTTTTGTAATCTGCAAAATACCAGGTGTAGCATGCTGATTGGTAGGGTGGTTAAGCTGTCATCAGCTCATTATGGATTCATTAACTATCAGACAAAGAGGCGGCTCATGCAGATCCAACCTGAATATTTATGAGCAGCTTCCCTGGGGTGTGTCCCTATTCTGTCCTGCCTAAATCTCTTTGGTAGATGACAAACTCCTTCCCTTCTTTCACAGCTTTGCTCAAATGTCATCTCGTTTATAAATCCTTCTCAACCTCCTCAGGCGGATTTAATTGTTCCCCCTTTGGATCCCTGACATTTTGTATGTCCCTTCATTACAAATGCTCTTGTAATTACTTTTTAATCATCTGTCTTCCCAGTTAGATTCTGAGTTCACTAAGGGCAGGAACCCTGTTTTATTTATCCTTGAATTTTCTCTCCCTCAGAAGGTAACATGACTTCTATTAGATATTATGCTTTGATAATTGTTTGCTGAATGCATTGATTTAATATTGTTTCGTGGCATTTCAGAAGTAAATTGAACTAGATTGCATTTCTGAATAACATTTGTACTCAAACTCCTATAAATAAATAGATTCATCAATTTCCTGCCACTCCATGCTCTTAATTCTTCTCAGTTTGCTTTAATCTTGTTAAATAAAGTGCAGAGGTCACACCCTGGGGAAGGCAGGACCAAATATGGGGAAAGGGAACTTAGCTAGTAGTCTCTGGGAGCTAGCGCATGAGGACTTTCTCTTAGAAAGAGCCATGAGGGAAGAGCACCATGCAGCTAGATGGTTCATAGTGGAAAAGAAAATACCTTTTCACCTGATAAATCACTCCTACTGCTTCAACAGGAAATGACCTTTCAGATGAAATATTTGGTCATATTCTTCCAACCCTGGCGAGCACCTGGGTTTAAGAGTTAGATATTGTCTTTTTATTCCTGTTCTCCATTGGGAGCTATTTTTCTCAATGTAAATGCACCCTTGTAGTTCATACAGCATTTCATCCTTGTTAGATAAGGGATCTTCAAAAAGTTCATGGGAAAGTTCATATTATGTTTTAATTCTATTTTTCCATGAAATTTTTGAAGTACCCTCGTATCTCTCTGAGACATATGTGGCCCACTTAACTGAGTTCCAAATTAAGCCAGAATGTCAATCCAGATTGTAACCAATTCAAGATGTTGAAATCTTTCTAGGAATGACTTCTAAAGTAGTTTACAAATAATCCCTGCTGAAGCAGTGAGGAGTTTTGGGTGAGAGTGATTAATGTGTTGAAAATGTAACTATGCCAGAAATATGCTTATCTTCATCATGTATGATAATAAAACACTCTTAGTGTGTTATATTCTATTATAACTTAAAATGTTCTAAAACTGAGTTCCTAATTACCCCATTAAACCCATAAAAACCTGTTCCTTCTGCAGTTCTCTTCATCTCAATTAATGGCAATTCTGCTGTTTCTTCTAGGAATAGAAACCTTGGAGTCATTTTTGACTCCTTTCTCTCTCTCACATCCCACATCCAGTCTGTCAGAAAATTGCATTTTTTTCCCCCAAAATATATCCAGAAACCAACCACTTTTAACTATCATCTTTCTTCTCCTGGTTCAAGTAATTTGTATTTTTTCCTGTCTTTTGCAGTAGCTTTTTGACGGTTCTCCATGATTCTCCCTTTGGCCCTCTACAGGCCATTCTCAATATGGCAACAAGTGTGAAACAGTTAAAACCGAAGTCAGATCATGTCATTCCTCTGCCCAGAATTCCACAAGGGCTTCCTATTTCACTCTAGTAAAAACCAAAGTTCTTTTAATGATCTATAGGATCTGATAGAGTCTACACACACACACACACACACACTCACACACACACCCTTTAACTCTGACTTTATGTCCCACTGCTTTTCACCTCAGTCACTCTACTTTCCCTCAGATAGCCTCCTTATTATTTCTCGGGCATGTTAGGTACATTTCCATGTCAGGGCCTTTACCCTCGATATGACTCTTAATTGAAGAGTCTTTTCCAGATACCTTTATTGATTTTTCCTTCATCTTTATCAGGTCTTCATTCAAGTCACTTAAAGTTCACCTAAAGTTCACCTCATTAAGGCTTTTCCTATTTAAGATTGCAACTTCCCTCTCCTGCTACCTCTATCGCTTCATCACCAAACTAAAACCAAAGCAAAGCTCCATTCTCTTTCTTGCTTCATTTTTCTCTGAAGAATGTATCATCTTCTAGTACATTATACATGTCTAATATGTTCTTCCCCATACTAAAAAAATGATTTTCATGAGGATAGGGACTTTACCCATTTTGTGAACAACTTTATTCTTACTGCCTGGAATAATTCCTAGCATGTGGT
This sequence comes from Galeopterus variegatus, assembly GCF_000696425.1. NCBI lineage: Eukaryota > Metazoa > Chordata > Mammalia > Dermoptera > Cynocephalidae > Galeopterus > Galeopterus variegatus. The sequence goes on from NW_007728390.1 coordinate 35,300, forward strand.
AGCCATTCAGTAAGTATTTGTTGAAAGAAAAAAGTATAATCTCTGCATGATTACTTTAGTTTTAAGTACCTAGTGGTTAATAGCCTTTTATATGTGAATTGTTCTACAAAGCAAGCTGATATACCATTAAAAGTAAGGATTTTAGAAAGAGTTTTTGATCAGTGGTTTAAAAGTTTGTTGTATGTATTGGATATAAACTCTATACCTATCAATAAAGTGAAGAAAGGATATCTCCTAAAAGAGTTCTTGGTTATGGGTTTCTTTACTTCATAATATAAATCGATGTATACCTGTCGATAAATATTCTTCCCTAATAACATGTCACCCAGGATGATGATGATGGTGATGGTGATGATGATTGTGACATTTAGTGTGGAGAGGAAAACTGGGAGCCAGGTGCCAAAGTCTCTGATCACAAGTTGACAGTGAGACTTCAGGTAACCCAGCATGTCAAGACATGCAGAAGTCACTTGAAAATGGTCAAAGTAACTCAAGAGACATGTTTGGAAGCAGTGTTTTGGTAAATGGAAAAACAACTCCTGATTAGAAAAGTGTGTTATGAATTTTAATATCATATAGGGACAGGGTAGTCCCTTTTTCCAGCAGAGTACAGTAGAGGATGATGAGACTGGGTGAATTTGGGAAATCAAGGTATACCAGCTGATTGTGACATCCTGGAATAATGAGTAGAATAGAGAGTCGGGAAAAGTCCTCTCTGCAATTGTGATAGTACAAGTACAGTATTTTGGATAATAATAATAATAAATAAAAGATATTTAAACAGCATAGCCTTAAGTTATAGTCTACAAATTCAGTATCCCATCCTGAGAAGTGGCAGAAAAATCTGAAGTAAGCTATCCAGGATTGATTAGGCACCTTCTGTTGCTTTCCTTATGCCCTTTGTCTTTATCTTATATCTCAAAATGATTATCAGTGTCCTGGAGGGCTTTAGGTCCACTGAAACCCACAGAGTAGAGGATGAACTGTGGAGGGTGTAGCCTGCTGAAATCTCCCACTTCTTTTACAGAGGGCAGCTAGCAACAACTCACTATTCTCAAGTAGCAAATTGCCTGGACAGGGATCATAGGATTTAATTGCTAAATCTATGTCTGGCTAATTGCATAGATGCTAGGATTGAGAGGCCCAGATAAGCCAACTGACTCCTTGAAATATTTTTGAAAAAAGGTCAGTCTGGAACAGAATAAAATAGCTGTGGTTCTATGTTAGCTGTATCCCATAATGTGATAGGCAACATAGGTTTCAGAGATTTCTTTATTTTGGCTCTCACTTTTTATGAGGTAACAGAGTTTAAAAAGTTGTGGCAAAAAGACAGATTGGCAGAGGTGAAACTGTTAACCTTTTCTCTACTTTCTCAATTTTCTTTCCCTAAAATCTAGTGGTAATTTTACATACACACACACCTCTAAAATCTCTTATGCAGTGTTAGTGAGTCTTAAGTGTGTACTGTCTCTGGTCTTCTAGGTACACTGGCCCCTGAGAAACAATCAAAGCTCATATCTTTTCATAAGTCATCACCTATTACTTTTGAAAAGATGTTTTTTTACTGAGTTTCTAGTAGAGCTAAGGCTAGAGTAGCTTAAGTGGTAATTGGGATGGTTTCACCCACATTTTTGTCCCTCTCATTAAGGCCCCAGAATAAAGTGGCTGAGAGATTAAAATCCATTTAGCAATAATAGTAGATCCACCTCCTGTGGCTTACCCCAGTATGAGGAACATTGAAGGGCAAGTCAGGATACCTGGGATGTTGCCAGGACCTAGGTGATCTTGGGAAAGTCCCTTCCTTGTATTTTTATTTACCCAAAGTAAAATGAAAAAATTAGGTTAGATAATCCTCACGTTCTCTTTGATCTCTTATGTTCTATGACTCTTGATCATCCTTACTAGCTTTAGACTTATCCTCTTTATAGATGATTTATCCCTTAACTTTTTATATATGCCTGCTTAGAATTCCTATAGTTGAGTTTTAGAAGTTGGCATTTATTTAGTTGGAGTCTTTAGGTTTCCTATCACTAATAATCCTCAGTTTCTAACACAGGATCCACCCAACTCTTTTAATTAAAATAATACTATTCAATCCACATGTCTATACCTTATAGAACTTACTTGACTCAGTTGGGGAAAAAATATTGATAACAGGAGATGGTGTGCTTGGTTTCTCCCTTTGAAAACCTGAGGTAAGGATCTTGCCTGCCAGCAATGGAACCTGCTCCCTAGGTATTGCAAGCTTTCCCCAGCTACCTTGCTTTAGGGAGTTCGAGCAATGATCTGTTATTCCATTGCTTGGAGCAAGATGTTCCCAGAAAAGAGCTCTCTGAATGTTCAGCCAATTTAACAATTCATTGGCTGAATGTTCTGAGAGATTTTAGGATACTATGTGCCAAATTGAAATTTGTGTGGATTCAGTATCCCATCCTGAGAAGTGGCAGAAAAATCTGAAGTAAGCTATCCAGGATTGATTAGGCACCTTCTGTTGCTTTCCTTATGCCCTTTGTCTTTATCTTATATCTCAAAATGATTATCAGTGCCCTGGAGGGCTTTAGGTCCACTGAAACCCACAGAGTAGAGGATGAACTGTGGAGGGTGTAGCCTGCTGAAATCTCCCACTTCTTTTACAGAGGGCAGCTAGCAATAACTCACTATTCTCAAGTAGCAAATTGCCTGGACAGGGATCATAGGATTTAATTCATAAGGCATGAACAAACAACACAGGTGTCTTCAAGACCATTGTCCCTTTAGATCTACTCCCTGCCTACCTCTCTGTTTGCTCCTTCTCAGGCTCTTTTTTGGGGCCTCCTTTTCTTCTGTTCATCCTTCAATATTTTATTTCAGAGCTCTATCTTTAGTCCTCTGTTCTTTCCTTACTCTCTATATTCCACCTGAATGAAGAAATGTGTGTCCACATCTTAATTCCTAGGACCTCTGGCTATGTTACCTTACAGGATAAAAGAGACTTCACAGATGTGATGTTAAAGACCTTGAGATGGGAAGATTACCCCAGATTATCTAGATGGGCCCAGTCTAATCCTATGAGTCCTTAAAAGCAGAAGAAGACAGAAAAGTGGGTCAGAGAGATGACATGGGAGAAGAGGAGAGACTTGAAGTGTGAGAGAAACTCCACCTAACATTGCTGGTTTTGAATATGGAGGAAGAAGGCCATGAGCCGAAGAGGACAGGTTGCCTTTAGAGGCTGGGAATGACCTCAACTGACAGCTCTCAAGGAAATGAGGATCTCAGTACTACAACTGCAAAGGACTGAATTCTGCTAACAACCCAAATGAGCAAAGAAACAGGCCTTCCCTTAGAGCCTCTAGAAAGGTGTGTAGCTTTGCCAATACCTTGATTTTAACCCAGTGACATCTGTGTTGGACTTCTGATTTACAGAACTGTAAGATAATAAATTTGTGTTTCTTAAGCACTAAATTTGTGGCCACCTGTTATGGAAGCAATAGAAAACTAATACAACATATATTCCTTCTTTTCTTGTCAATGTCAAAAACTTTACATTATGCTACTCAATAATGAAATGCAGTACAGTAGAGAAAAGAGTGTGGCCTGTTTTCAATATTCTACAGTACACAAGTTGATTTCAGAAGTTAATAATGCCATAGAACTTGAGAATCTAGGGCTGAGGTATTTAAAGATATGTGGATTGAATGCTATTATTTTAATTAAAAGAGTTGGGTGGATCCTGTGTTAGAAACTG
>NW_007728390.1:39264-84341 GCF_000696425.1 Galeopterus variegatus
CCTGTTATGGAAGCAATAGAAAACTAATACAACATATATTCCTTCTTTTCTTGTCAATGTCAAAAACTTTACATTATGCTACTCAATAATGAAATGCAGTAAAGTAGAGAAAAGAGTGTGGTCTGTTTTCAATATTCTACAGTACACAAGTTGATTTCAGAAGTTAATAATGCCATAGAACTTGAGAATCTAGGGCTGAGGTATTTAAAGATATGATCCACTGTCTTGGTAAGGAGGGTAGTGTTCGAGGTTGATGGCTCTCATTGGGTATATGCAATGGACACGTAGGCATTTCCTAGAGACTGTAGGATTATTTGGACCTAATGAGGTAAGTGGGAAAAGCTGCAAATATTGAGGTGTTGTGGTCTTTGCTGAGTATTCCTTCTTTGAAGTCTTGCTAAGGAGATTTCTTCACTTCAAGATATTAAAAAGACTTTACCCATTCAATTATATAAGGCTTTCAAATGAGTCAAATGTTTTAACTCAGCAATTCCGGTGAATTTTCAACAGTGGACTCTGAAAGTCAATATGGATATGTCCTTGTGATTAGTGAATGTCTCTTCTATTTTCCATTACAAGCATTAAGGAGTATTTGCCAGATACATACTTTATTAAGTTTACTCTTTGTATTACTCCTCTAGAGTACATGTTGATATAAATTCATTGAACTTTTTTTTTCTTTTAACTTCTCAATATACCTTGTAGTTGCTTCTTTTAACTTCTCAATATACCTTGTAGTTGCTTTTCATATCCCTTTACCCATTGCTTTTTCCCCTCTCCCTCTCTCCCCTCCCCTCTCCCATTACATCATATCTTGAGTGCATATCACTGTACTAAACTTTGAGTGTAAGATTTGTATAACTGGTCCTTAACCTTGGTTTATAGTCTAGTAGGGAGACAGTATATATAGTATCACATTCTTGAACTCCTGAGGCAAAGAATGCCTACTTACTAATTGCCTGAAAGGAAGGGTCTTTGCCATAGGAATACTGTTTTCTTCAGTTTATCAGAGAGGGCAGACGTTGATTAAGGAATTTTGAGTAAGGTGAACTGGATAGTGAGAGAGTTTTAACCTAGTTGACAGATGTTAGTGACATTAAAGAGTAGCTCAGTAAAATTGAGCTGGGAGAGGAAGTAGAAGTTCTATGGAGAGTGCATTTGAAGACCCCAGTGCAGGAGAGGATGAGGCATGCAAACCGTATGATCCAAAACTGTATAGACCAAGTTAGGGTTTTGGACTATATCATGAAAGTAATGGGAAGCCACTGCAGATTTTAAGAAAAGAATGCGTTGAGATTTGAATATTTAAAAGTTTACTCTGATTGTAATTTGGAGGAGAGACTGGAATAGAGTTGTCACAGACATTCCTAGGACCCTTAAATAAAATAGAATTGTCTAGAAATACATGACTTGTAATTAGGAACTATTATCACATTTTCCCAGAATTTTGGAAATTGACAGCATATGGAAACTTACTGCCACTTACAAGAGGAAAGGATTTTTGGAATCATAGACTTGGCATAATTGAGTAAATTGCCAGTCTTTTTGGAGAAGAGTTTAGCAGTACTTGTAGACAACGAGGGTCATAAAACTGACCACTGTTTTTGACCTAAAAATAATCTTTATTTTTATAAAATTACTCAAACAAGGTAAAAGTACTACATGGAATATGTGTAGCTACACCATCACTAGTTTTATTACAGAAATATGAGAAACAGCACAAATATCTAACAGTTGAGAAGAGTTAAACTGTTGTATATTAACTATCATTGAAAATTGCCATTAAAATGACAAATTTGTAGACCAGATTAATGGATATAAGGGACATAATACATATAAAATTTACAACAAAGTAATGTTTAAAAAAAGAGATCATGGGGCCGGCCCAGTGGCGCACTGCTACAGTGCTCCGCTTGGGAGCGCGGTGGCGCTCCCGCCGAGGGTTTGGATCCCACATGCAGACCAGTTCCCGCTCGCTGGCTGAGCGGGGGGCGGGCGCAGCACCGAGGGTTGCGATCCCGTTGCCGGTCCTGGTCCGGTACGGGCACGACACTGAGGGTTGCGGTCCGTTGCCGGACACGAAAAAAGACAAAAAGGAAAAAAAAAAAAAGAAAATAGTATATTCAGGGCCAACCCCATGGCTCACTCGGGAGAGTGCAGCACTGGGAGGTTCGGATCCTATATGGGGATGGCCGTTGTGCTCACTGGCTGAGCGTGGTGTGGGCAATCCCCTTACCGGTCACAAAAAACAAAACAAAACAGAAAAAGAAAATAGTATATTCATAATGATGCAATTATATAAAAATGAATTTTTTTTCTTTTTTGTGACCGGTAAGGGGATCGCAACCCTTGGCTTGGTGTCGCCTGCACTGCGCTCAGCCTGTGAGCACACCGGCCATCCCTATATAGGATCCGAACCTGCGGTGGGAGCGCCGCTGAGCTCCCAGCTCCGTACTCTCCTGAGTGAGCCACGGGGTCGGCCCTAAAAATGAATTTTTTAATATTAAAGATAGTAAACACTTGAAGAGTTTGAGGCAATATTCGGGAGAAGTCACCTAGGTTTCTTGGACTCAGTTTTATCAACTATGAAATGAGGGTTTGTTGAGTGAAATGAGTATTATAAAGGTGTTCATTTTTGTTCTAATACAGATCTATGAATTATTTACCCCGTTTTTTATAAATATGTTTAAATGGGTAATATATATGAATATATCTTCAGAGATGCTTTATTGCAAGTCAGCCTATTCAGAGCAGGAAGTGTTCCTTCTTTCCCTCAACTGGGCCTGTTCTCCCCAAGAGGGAAAATGTGTTCAGGTTTCTCAGGATTCTGGGACCATGCTGCTTGCTCCCCCTTTTGGAATAGGAAAACAAGTCAAGAGACCCCAGTCATGTGCTATATAAACAAGAACAGAATTTCTGGGCCCTAGAATTATAATCCTTTTATTTCACTGGATTCTTGGGATAACTTGAAACCAATCATCTGGTGCTCACAGTTTTAACAAACATAAAATTAATCTGAAGAATCAACAGAGATTAGTTTTCTAAAATTTTGGAGCATAATAATATACTGAAACTTTCTACTTATTAGAGCAGACAAGGACTTTGGTTCAGTACATTATAGTTGAAACTTTATGTCACTATTTGCTGAAGTGTCTTCTTATTGATCCTTTAGTAGACTACAGTATTGATAATGGTAATCTACTCTGATACAGTATTTATAATGGTAATCTACTCTGTGATTCGAGCTGGATAATTTGATTATATAATTTTAGTATTCACATGTACCGTGGTGCATACTATGAGCTGGGTAATTGTGAATACATGGTGAATAAAGTCTGAGCTGGATAATTTGATTAAATAATTTTAGCGTTCACACTACCTTTGCATGGAGACAAAACTCCTAACCTTCCTTCACAGGGTTCATAAGGGACAACTGGATAAGCATATGATTGATCAAACACTGAAGAGGAAAAAAAAAAAATCACACACACACGCACACACACACACACACATTCACTCACCCCATATATTTTTTCAACTTAATTCTCTAAGCATTCCCATGAAGTAGTTTCCCCGCTAGCCTCCGAGCCAAGGCTAACCTGGCTTTACTTATTAGCATTGTGATTCTGGACACGTTGATAACCTCTCTGTGCCTCAGTTTCTTCACTCACAAAATACTGATGATAGCAGCTACCTCCAGCACTTGTTTTCATGATTCAATAGGCCTATGCAAAATGCTTAGCATCCGACTTGTCATATGGTAAACATTCAATAAATATTTGTGATTCATAGTTGTGATTTAATGTACCTCTCAGAAACTCCTTCATCCTTCAGATGTATGCTCACTTTAGATATAATGAACAGAAATATATGATGCATCTGTTCCCAATCCTTGTATCAGGAGCTTCTGAACTCCCATATTTCTCAAGAAACCTTGTTCTTAATCGCAACTTTCTGATACTGGCGCAAATAACCTAGCCCCAGTCTTAGTGAATTTGCTTCATATTGTCTAGGGGCCCTTGCAGCCTCAAGGCTGTCAGGTTCCCAAACAACAGTTTCCCACTTTTGGTAAAGGAGATTAATAATAGAACTGGTATGACCAAAGTAGGGGTTCTACTGAAGGCAGAGCTGACTAACCTTTTCATATCACAAAGAGTATTTTGTATTAAGGGTTGATCTTTGAGTTGACTTTCTACTGTATAAAGTTCACTCCATCTACTCCAAAATCTATTTATATTAGAATGACTTTTAAGAGCCCTACTTAGTGACAGGTCAGAAAGAGACAGGTGGTAGGGAACAGACAGATCATCAACATCAAAAGGTTTTTGTCTGTTTGTTTGTTTTGTACTATGTGAAAAAAAGAGAGGTTACTTTGTTCTAGTCTGGAAAAGCCAAGTTTGTCTCTTCTGCATCATTAGGAAACAGCAGTCTAGAACTCAAGGAGTGCTAGAGCAGATTAGGGAATGAGATACACTCCTTGCCCATGACAAAATGAGGCAAAACTGCCCTAGAAGACACAGTAGGTCTTTTATTTTGTTTTGCTACTTTATTTTAATCTAGGTAATTTTGGTTTGGAAATAAAGGATCAGTTTCTTGGTCACCAAACCTGATATTTCCACTACACATTTTATCATAAATGCTTTCCCCAAAGTACCTCTCTGAAATCTAACCCTCCCTCCCCCCTCATGCCCAATACTCAGTTATAGATCGGAACCACAGAGAAAACTTCTTGGGTGAGGGGGCGGTTTCTGTGTCTTTGTTGTCCTCCCTCTACTGGAAGGGAAGTACCCAAATAACTATCTTTTCATATGTTGTTTTATATTTTTATATTTCTTGCTATTTTGCTTGTTTTCGTTTTTTTTTTTTTGCTATTTGACCTATTATGTTTTGTTTTGTTTTTATTTTCTCTAGTAAACAGAAGATGTGTGTTATATTTTTATTTCTATTTTTATTTCTACTAGTATTTAAATTTTACCATTCTTAAATTTTATTTTATTTATTTATTTTTTTTCCCTTTTTGTCTTTTTTCGTGACCGGTAATGGGATCGCAACCCTCGGTGTCGCGCCCGTACCGCGACCGGTAATGGGATCGCAACCCTCGGTGTCGCGCCCGTACCGCGCCTGGCAACGGGATTGCAACCCTCAGTGTCGCGCCCTCACCGTGCTCAACCAGTGAGCGGACCGGTCTCTATATGGGATCCGAACCCTCGGCAGGAGCGCCTCCACACTCCCAAGTGCCGCATTCTACCCAGTGCGCCACCGGGCCGGCCCTTAAATTTTATTATCTCTTTTATGTATGAAACATTATGTGTTGATTCTTACCTCTTTCCCATGATAAGTACGAGGAAATAAGCATGATTTTTCTCCCTCTGACCTTTTTTCTCAACTGTAGCTTCATTTTAGTTGCTAGTAATACTTGTATATATTCTTGTATATATGCTACATTATATATGTACATCAGTTACAAACCTGGAGAAGAGGAAGGGAAAGTGGCAACATCTTAGTGGGGGAACTAGAAAATTAAATAGACAGTGACAATACACTATGAAATGCTATAAAAGGAATTTACAGGGTACACAGAGCACACTTAAGCTGAATTGGGCTTGGGAGTCCTTTTAGGAAATAGTTTTGATATTTGTATTCTATTTTGTAATTATATTTATAACAATATTTAGATTTAGTAAATTTTAGATTCGACGGATTTCTGTGTTCCTTACCATTCTTTAACATGATTCATTCGTGAGTTCTTGGTAAGCTGGCAGTGTCTTTGAGTAATTTTTTCAGTAGTAGTTTGTAGTAGATTTTGTAAGTCTTTATATACCAGATAATGTCTTTCTTTTAGTGTCATGTAAAAATGATAATCTGAAAGGCATAAAATTCTTGGGTTGTCTCTTTTTCTCCTCTTAGACTTTGCTATGTGGCCAGCCTGATTTTTGGTACTTGATAATTTATCTCTCTTGCTGCCTGCATATTTGTAAGCCTATTTCTTTTTCATCGAAGTTCACAAATTTTCCAGGATAAACATGCAGGTATTCGTCTTTTTAAAATTAAGTTTGTTATGTGATAAATCTTTCCAATCTGTATACTTAGTTCTTTCCGTTGCTCAGATTTTTTTTCCATTTTATTAATTTCTTTTCCATGCTCTTTTCTTCCTCATGGATCTGAATAGTCTGTATGTCATCATAACTTTATATTTTATGTTCTTCCTTCTGTCCTTTCTTCTGCTTTCAGGGAAAGCATCTCAAACCAAATGGCTAAATCTGTTGTTGTCTTTTCTTTGTTTGTTCGTTTTAATTTTCAATATTGATTCTGTACTTCACTGTTGTATAAGGCTGATTGTAGTTTTAGTTTTTAATTTTTACTTCCTTACCATCTTATGTATTATCTACCTCATTTTAAAATTCCACACAACTAACGCTATCTCTTCTGTTTTTAATCTTTATTTTCCAATTTTTTTCCGGAGAGCATTCTTTGAATTCTGTTGAAAACACTAAAAGTTTCTTCTATTCAGCAGTTTTTTTTCTAAATTTGCTCTTTTTTAAAAAAAATTCTAAACTCCATGTATATAGTCTTTTAATTTACAAAAACTTTCCAAGTCTTCCATATTTCTTCATTTCCTTTTCTTTAAAACTGTTTACTTAACTCTGAAGAGAAAGTTATATTTGAACCTATTATTTGCCTTTGAACAGGTGTTACATTATCAGTCAAAGAGAGATGAGTGATCCGCACATAGGCAGCATCTGCATCATCCAAGACCTTGTTAGAAATGAAAAATTTGAGGCCCCAGCCTGGACTTACTGAATCAGAATCTGCATTTTAACAAGATACACGGGTGATTGATGTGGACATTAAAGTATGAAATGCATTAATCTACATTAATGCTATTAGAATACTCATTACAGTTTCCCAAGTTTGAGGGATGATTGATGACCCTAACCCCCGGTTTGGGGTATTTCGTGTTACTGTCTGAGGAAGTACCTCCTAGACCCACTTCATTATCTACTTGTTTATCTTTCTGTAAAGAAGCAATCTTTTAAAAATGGGGAGTGGGGGATCAATAACCCACAAAGTACGCTACTCCCATTGCTTCTCCGGGCTTGTCCTCTTCACTATTTCAACCTCAAACCATGTTTTATTCTTGACATAAGGGAAGAAAAACTTCATCTCTACCCTCCTATGGTCAGTGACTAGGGCCTGTGAACTTAACTGACAAAAGACAGATTGACGGGAGAAAAGTAATACAAGTTTTAACATTTTTATGACAAAGGACAGATTGACGGGAGAAAAGTAATACAAGTTTTAACATTTTTATATGCATGGGGACTTCACAGAAAAGAAATGAAAACCAAAGAAGTGGTTAGACCCAGGGGCTTATATATCATTTAACAAAGGGCAATAAATTTGAAGAAATGACTAGACAAAGAAAGAGGGGTTAGGCTCCTAGGGGTGGAAAATTGTGAGAAGTTGACTAAGAAATATGTGGTAGATAAGGGTTGCTTAGTAAAATTTATGTAGACTGATCTGGTTGCCGTTTCAGGTCTTCCTGATATGGAAGAGGGGAACACCATTCCAAATGGAAATTTTCTTCACCTTAACAAGGGGAAATTTTACCCTGCTTAAAAGGAGAAAGAGGAATGGCAGAGAGTTCTTCCTGTGTCTGTCATTTGTCAATTGCCTTCATATCAAAATAATCCTTATGCCAAAGTGAAATATTTTGAGGTGGTATATTCTGATTGCCTTCACAGGGAACCATGGTCCTGAAATGTCCTTTTTCATGATTGGAATACTGGAAATTCTTCCTAAATTCTAACATATATGTTCCTTAATTTCCAAAAAGGTTGAAACTTGTCATCGCTGTATTTTCATGAGAATTTTAACGGGAAGATTAGGAAGGGCAAATTGGGCATTGTTAATGTTTCCATCATTACCTGAGACGTCCTCACTATAAAAATGCAAGAGCCAGATGACCATTTTTGAGAAATGCTATATGAAGAATTCCTCACTGAACAGAGAATTGCATAAATGACTTTGAGGTATCCTGCCACCCAAACTAATATATTATGATTCAGTGATCCTTTTGTTATATGTAGTCCAATTTAAATATTTCTCTGTAACATAGAATCAAGTGAAGATTTATAAAGGCATAGATCTTACAGAGTGTTTAGCTATAAATGCTGTTTAGTCTAAGACTGTGACTTTCTTAGAAAGATTAGTGTCAGTCCTTTTCTAATCATTTTCAGTCCTTTTCTAATCATTGACTGTGACTTTCTTAGAAAGATTAGTGTCAGTCCTTTTCTAATCATTTAAAATGTTAAATTATACCTGGTATTTAGTTTATAATTTATACATATTGACTTAATTTACATTTCCATGAAGTTAATCTTTTGATTCCCATTTTACCATTGAATTAAAAGGTAGCCAAATAGTCTTTTGTGTCTATTTTTATTTCTCATATCTAAAATCTAATAATATTCCATTATAATAAAAGAATGTGGTTTTTAAAAAATATATATAGCCAACAAGATTACACAATTTGTTTAACACAATTAAGCTGATAATTGCAGAGCCTCAATTACTTACTGGCTATGTGAACTACTAAAGTGACCAACCTCTTCGTGTTTCAGTATCCTCATTTGTAGAAAGAGCATTGTTATACCTTACCTCAAATAGTTCTTGTGAGGATTGATGTGCCAATGTATGTCAAAGTTTGTAGTATAATGTCTGGTAAATAGTAAGTGCTCATTAATTTTTCATTTTCTCCTTTTCCCCAATTCTGGTTTTTGAGGCATACCTAGTGCCTTCCTGACTTCATGTCTCTACTCCCTTTTCTCTCTTTGCCACTAATCTCAATCTGTTGAAAAGGCACCCATTTAATTTAGACTAAGGAAATAATCATACCTGCACTAAGGCGTATCTACAAAGAAGTTTGTCACAGTGTTATTTATCATGACAAAAATTTGGAGCAATTTGATTAAATTTTTAACTTTTAACTGAATTTTTAATTTAATCAAATCGAAATTTGATTTTTAAAATCTGTTTAAATAAATTATGGTATGTACTTCATAGAGATGTAATGAGGATTAAGTGAGTTAATATTTATAAAACATTTAGAACAGTGCCTAGTACATAGTAATTACTGTGCTTTTTAAAAAATTATATTCATATCACAGAATATGATATACTTGTTAAAAATGATAATTACAAATCTATATTTTAATTCAAATTGGTCACAATGTATCATTATGATAGAAAATAGGTTATAACACATTATCTATGATATCACTAATAAAGGTCTGGGAGAATATACTAAAATTCTTTTTTAAATTAAAATTTTTAAAAAGTACAGAACCCAATGTACAGACTGATTTTTCTAACACCTGATTTCCTGGCAGTAAGTCAGAACTGGGTTATATAAAACCTCAAGAAATGTATTTAATGGTGAAGATTTTCAAGAATTTGCCTTCAACTCCTCTAGGTCCATGTGGCTATCAAAGTCAAAGTAGATTGCTATGGACCTTGTTTTTATTCTGATTAATAGTGAGCTGCTAGAGCTCAAACTGATTAGGCCTACTTACTTAGAAATTAAGAAGCTTTGGGGGTAAACTGTCAAATGGCAAATTGCTTTGTGTACCTAGGGTGGGGGTATTTAGATACAACTAACAGACTACAAATTTCCTTGAAGAGAAAACTGTCAGAATCACTTTTCTGTTAAAATTCTAGTTATCCTTCATAGGGTTGTTGTGAGGATTCAATGAGTTAATATATCTAAAGCACTTAGAAGAGTACCTAGCATATAGTAGGCACTATATGTTTATTATTGTTATTTTTGTGCTTTTATTTGAGCCATGCAGTATTTAAGTGAAGCAAAAGTTCTAGTGAAGTGTCTGTCACCTGATGACTACTCCTATCCAACCTAAAGATAGGAGGAAATGGCATAATTTTCCCACATTTTTCCAAATATCAAAAAATATTGGAAAGGAGGAGACAAAGCAGTTTTTATTAACAGATTGTATAATTGTTGGCCTAAACATTTCAAGTGAATGGATTGAAAAATAATATATTAATAAAATCTGATCAGCAAGATTGTCAAATGTAAGATTAATATTAAAAGAAAAAATAGCTTTCCTATATACCAACAAATATCAATAGGGAAAAAAAAAGATCCCATTTAGAATAAGAACAGAATCAATAAAACTGATCCCACTTAGAATAAGAACAGAATCAATAAAACTACTGGGAAATAAACCTAACTAGAAATGTACAACATCTAAGGGAAGAAAATTATAAAATTTGCTGGTGGACATAAAAGAAAAATAAATGAAGAGAGACACCATGTTCTTGGATCAGAAGATTCAATTTTGTCATTTTCTCCTTGAAATTACCAGTGAATTTAGTGGAATATCAACAAAAGACCCTGTGGATTATTAAATGAAACTTGACAGGTTGATTCTCAACTTTTTTCTGGAATATGTAATATGTGAGAATAACCAACAAAGTTTTGAATAATAGCTATGATATTTGAATTCTTACTAGGTGTCAGGTTTTAGTTTAAGTTCTTTACATGTATTTACTCATTAAATCCTTCTAGTAATAACATGTAGGAATTGTTAGTGTCATCATTTTTCAGATCACATCTACTAGAAAAGCACAGAGAGATTAAGTAACTTTCCCAAGGACACCCAACTAGTAAATGACAGAACTGGGATTCAAACAGTCTGATTCCAGAACTTCTATTCTTAACAACTACACTGCTACATGTGTACTGAGGGAATACTTTCACTACTTGACTTCAAAATATCATATAAAGTTATAAATTAAAATGTATGATTTTGGTGCAAAAATAAATTAACACAATGGGATAAAATATACCCATTGGACTTTAGCTTATTTATGTTAAATCAGTTATTTCAAATCAGTCAGAAAAAGTTTAGTAAATGGTGTTGAGGCAATTCACTATCTCTTTGAAGAAAAACATGAATTTGTTCACTGCCTTCTACCATGCCCATGATTAAATTCCAAATACATTAAAGACCTAAATATAAAAAGTGTTAGAAAGAAAATACAATTTTTAATACTCTTGAGTGTGGAAAAAGCTTTCTCAGATATAAAATCTAAAGCCATAAAATAAATTATTGACAAAATTTAAGACTTTAATATGATAGAAGACAGCATAAACAAAGTTAAATCACAATCTGAGAAAATAATGGCAATGTCTATAATGAATCAATGATTAATATCCAGAATACACACACAAAAAAAATTCCCAAGGACTTAAAAATAAAAAAGGCTAACAGCTTATAGAAAAATGACCAAAGGATATCAACAGATAGTTCATAAGAACTAAAATTGTTCCCCCAAAATGAAGATACTTACTTTACTAATAATGGAAATTAAAATGATAATAAGATAGCATTTTTCAATTATCAGATTAGTAAAAAATCTTTACACTTATATCTAGTATTGAAAAAAGGAGTGGGGCCGGCCTGGTGGCGCACTGCTACAGTGCGCCACTTGGGAGTGCGGCGGCTCTCCCGCCGAGGGTTCGGATCCCACATGCAGACCAGCCACTCACTGGCTGAGCGAGGTGCGGACGCAACGCCGAGGGTTGCGATCCCGTTGCCGGTCCCCGGTCCGGTACGGGCGCGACACTGAGGGTTGCGATCCGTTGCCAGTCACGAAAAAAGACAAAAAGGAAAAAAAAAAAAAGAAAAGAAAAAAGGAGTGAAAAAACTAACACTGTTTGAAGCTATAAATTAGGGTATAAACTTGTACAGAATGTTTGAGGACAATTTGTACCTTCAGTGATCTGTTTTATCCTATCCTATTGTATCCTTTCCTATTCTGTTCTGTTCAAGAAATACTCTCACATGTGTACAAGAATATAAGTATAAAATGTTCACTATAGAATTGTGTTTAAGAGTAAGAAGTTAGAACAAATCTAAATATCAGTAGAAAAATAGCTAAATTATGGACCATCCCACTGTGGAATATTATATATCCCTTAAAAAGGGATGAGACAGTCATATGTGCTGACATTAAAAGATCTCTAAAACATGCAAAGTTTAAAAAGGTAGGTCACCAAACAATGTGAAATACCATCTACACCTAAAAATCTATCTATATTGTGGATTTCTATGTATGTTATTAGTTAAATTATCCTTTCATCTTGAAGAAGAAATGAGGTTTCAGAATGGAAGAAAAGGGGGAATTTCAATTTTTATTTGGTTGCATTCTTGTAACTTTTAAGAATGTGTTCAGTATTACTTGCTTACTGTTTCAAAATATAGTAAATTATAGAGGATAAATTTAAAGGTAGAGAATCCTTTTAAGGTAACTTTGTTCATCCCTTGTCTTCTTTCCTTTTGCAAGTTTAGCCTCTATAGAATAGAACAAAAAGAATAATCTTCTTTTCACATAACTGTAACCAATATTCCTCAGGGGATTTAGTTCACACAAGTAGAAAAATAGAAAAGCATTCTGTTTATCCTGCATTTTCCTTTGCTTAATTTCATCCCATTACACCTAGTTAGATTTGGTCTCTTGAGACATGTTTTACTATTTTCTCTTGCTTGATTGTCATGTTCATTAAATGCCTAGAGAATAGTCATGATCATGTCTTCTTTATTTCCATTTTAAAAGCGTTATTATGCACATATATTTTATTGTGAAATACCTGGAACACTTTTTAGGAGCAGGCAAAATAGATAGAATCATAATAAATCATGACATCTTCATCTATCTGCTCTGCTCTCTGCCTACCATTTAAATGTATGCTATATACATATAAGAGGCCCTCAGTGAATACTGAATGAATTATCTTTATCTATATTTAGGGGGTTCTTTAGAATTCCCCTTTTTCTCTGTCAGTGTGTGCTATAAAGAGAACAGTGTCATTATCCTTAGTAAGGCCAAGAAAATTTGACTCTGGTTTTTAGCAACTAGGAGCATCTTTCCTCTGGAAGAATCCGAAAGACCCATGTTTCTTCTCTCCCAAGCATATCAAGGTATCATTTCAGCTGGTTCATACTATATTACATTAGAAACTTATTGTTTTACATTAGAAACTTCCAGAATGAAAAAATATAATCTTACATTCAGTACTTCAGGATTACATACGAATTTATTCAGAAGCAAATCTATTTTTAATGTATTATTTCATATCATTTAAAATTGAGACATGCCTGTTCAGGATTCTTTTATAACTCTTGCTGTGTAACCAGTGTAACCCTTGAGTTCTTCATCTTTAAGGGTGTGTCTTTGTATTTATTTTACAGAAGAATTATGAAGCATGTTCTCATTGGAAAGACTCCTTGTAAATATTTAACTTCTACATCCTCTTTTGTACAATCTCTTTTTATATTCTGAAAAAAATACATATTATAAGTCTGCTTTTTCTTCTAATCTGTCATAAAATAAGTACAATAGAAGGGACTTCAAAATGTCATCTGGTCTAATTATCAGCCTTTAGGCAGGTAAATACTTCAAGAACTCAGGACAGATTCATCTTTTCTCTGCTTGAAAACCTAGAAAGATGTAAACTTCATATCTTCCTTCTTCAGTCATTCAGCGTGAGGTCCCTTATACTCTGGAGGTAGTTCTTAAGCCCTGTTCTAGTTCTGTCTGTCTTAATAAACACTAACTGTGGTGCTCCTTGACCATAGAAAACAGCCCAGCATCTACTCATATGAAAAATCATTAGACTTAAGGGACAATTTTAACTCACCCTTTTATCATTTTTATTAGTTATCTACTGCTACATAACAAATTACCTCCAAACTTGGTGGCATACCATAACACATTTATTATCTTAAAGCTTCTGTGGGTCAAGAATGAGTGTGACTTAGCTGGGTTCTCTGGCTCAGAGTCTTCCACAAGGCTGCAGTCATTCCAAAGCTCTATTGGAAGGATTCACTTCCTAGCTTACTCAGATGGTTTTGGGGGATTTAGTTCCTTACAAGTTGTTGGACTGAGGTCTTTCTTCCTCAAGAGCTGTTGGCCACAGAACTCCTTCAGTTCCTTGCCATATGGGCCTCTCTATAGAGCATCTCACAACATGGCACCTTGCTTCATCAGAGTGAGCAAGTGAGTAGGTAAGAAAGTATGACTATGACAGAAGTCACAGTCTTTTGGAACCCAGTCACACAAGTGATATCCAATCACTTTTGCCACATTCTATTCTTTTCTTCTAGTCTGGGTTTCAGGAAATGCTAATGCCATACCTGCTGACATGTCCAGACACATGATAGTAAATATCCAATTGTTTCTTATGAAAATAAAAAATTTCACATACCGGTAGCTTTTTAGAGATTTAAGATCCACACCAATCTGTAGTCAGTTGAATTCATACCTAGGGCAAGGATTCAAACTAGGGATTAACTCAGCAAGTCACCTGACAGTCACCTTGAAATCAAATATACCCCAGGTCTTTCTCTTTTCTTTAGATGCTTAAAAGGTTGGAATAAAACCTAATTTGAGGCACACCTGTCTGAGAAGTTCTAGCTTATACAGATGACAGAACATCTTTACTGCAGACTAGGTCGATATATGTTTAAAGCTAGGTTTATTTCCTTCCTGCAGAAGTTATCACCTGTACTGATTAATTAGGCAGTGACCGGGCAATTACCATTGAAACACTATACCATTAGAAGTTGTTCATATGAAAAAAGGCTGAAAATCAAATCCTGTTTTGGAAAGGAAGGGACTTCTTGAGGTAACAAAGTGAGAGCATCTCTTTCCCTCTAGGTCATACTAAAGCTTACTCGTAGGAGATTACAGCAGTAGTTTGTTAGGGAGGAAAATGGTCTTCACTGTCTGAGAAAAGATGTTCTGCAGCCAGTGTTACCAACTCTTCAGCTGAAGCCTGTTTCTTATTATTCTGGCCTTGGTTGAGATCACAAACCATTACTGCACAATACTTTTTTGATCATGACTGGAAATAGGCATATACACTACTATATGTACACAGACAAGTACACACATAAAGGGTATTTTCTTCTCAACCACTTCTTCCCAAGGCTCAAATCTCCCCAGCTTTATTAGCTTTATCTGGAGCCATGTGCCATCTCTTAAACCTTGTGGCTTAAGGCATTCTTGGAATTTTGGTGGATCATTTTCTGTCTCTATGCTTTTGATAGCCTTAATTTCAGGTATTTTAATAGATATTTCATATAAAAGTGAGCTTTAGTATTTCTTTGCATGCCTTTTTCATTCAGCCTCCCTCTTTTTAAATAATTAATTAATTAATTAATTAATTAATTATATAAAAGTGAGCTTTAGTATTTCTTTGCATGCCTTTTTCATTCAGCCTCCCTCTTTTTAAATAATTAATTAATTAATTAATTAATTAATTAATTATTTTACATTCTAAGATGTTGTGGAGCATTTGAGTGAAAGGAGGAAAGGGGAGAAGGAGAGGGTGGAAGAGGAAGGAGGGAGGTGGCGTGGTTGAGGCCCGTGGCACCCCTATCATTCTGGCAGGGTAGCCACTTCCAGCAGTGGCTTGGTTGTGGCTGGGCTGGATGCCAACTTTGGGGAGGCATGGCTGAGGCCCTTGGCCCCTCCACCCCATCCTGGCAGCCCAGGGTGCTTCCAGTGGTGGCTTGTCGGTTGTCACTCGGCTGGGTGCAGATGTCAGGGTGCATGGCTGAGGCCCTTGGCCCCCCACCAAACTGGCTCAGGAGCCTGGGGTGCTTCCAGTGGCAGCTTGGTGATCATCGCTGGGCTGGATATGGACATTGCGGGGACATGGATGAGGCCTTCGGCACCCCCTCAACCCCAGCTGAGGAGCCCAGGTGCTTCTGGTGGCAGCCTGGTGGTTGTCACTAGGCTGGATGTGGACATTGGGGAGGTGTGGCTGAGGCCCTCAGCCCTCTCCCCATCCTGGCCTGGGAGCCTGGAGGGCTTCCAGTCCTTCTAAGTTCTGTAGGTGTTGTTTGGTGGTGTCAGACCTTTACTGGTTAATATCAGAACTCTGTCTCTGATCTGGGTTTTTTGTATTTTCTTTCTCTTCTGTGTTAGATTATTAGCTACCCGCACCACTTAAACTCTACACTAGAATTAATTTGTTGTCCTTTGCTTATTTCTAAAATGAGGGAACTTTCTGTAGGAACTAGCACATGAGCCATATGGTTGAGCTAAATTGCTGCTTTGCTGCTGATTCTCTGGGGAAGGCTTTTTGTGCAGCTTAGGCTTTAATTGTTGATCTTGTAAGTACTTCTAGGTCTTGTGAGGTCTGGTATACCTGGGTTGTATGGAAACTCTGGTCTGGGCCTTAGTCTTTTCAGCAGACTGAACCCCCAGCAGTTCTATATTCCTGACCAGTCTCCACTGAGTGGGCCTGCTTGATTGGAGGGCAGATCAGCTGTCCATGCTGGGCCCCAGTGTTCTTCTGGTTTCCCCACTGCCCACACTCCAAGCACTTCCATGGGACAGGCCATGTGCCAGTTCCTTGCGATGACTCACCACCTTCTCAGTGGCTCCTTTTTTCAGTTGTCTGTGGCCCCTCATTCCTATGTGTGTCCATAGGAACCTTGTTAGTGGTCTTGCTGGCCTAGGGGCCACCAAGGCCCTCTTTTCCCCTGCAGCTTTCAAGCAACTTCATATGAAGGGCACAGCAGTGGCTTTTGCCAGCTCTTGTTCTGTGTGCTCACCAGGGCCAGACTTGAAGTGATTGGGGTTCGAAAAGGTTGGAGTGGTCCTTTCTTTCTCTCACCGTTGCTTCTCCTGCCTTCATGAGCTTCCGTAGGTCTCTCCTCCTCTTCGCCTGAGCTCTAGTGGCCCCAGCTTGGCTGTCGTTGCTTTTTAATAATTGTAAATCGGTTGATTATGGGAAAGGGTGACGCTGGATACCGTCTATTCTGCCAGCATGATTGGAAGTCGCTTACTTTTTTTTTCTTTGAAAAATAGAGATTATATGATTACATTTTTATGATATAGGTCTTAGAGATATCTTCAAATATATGAATATATTTTTCTGGAAGCATTTATTCCTTCAAGGAACCTAACTAACCCTTTCTAGCAAATATATAAGTTTTTATAATTAAAATAGAAAGAAAAATGCCATGAATACCTAACACAGATATTTATTTTGAGAAATCTGTCGTAAATTTAGATAGATAGAAAAAGGGGCTAACCAAGGATATCTGCTCTGAAAATTAAGAGTTTCCTTGTTCCTATTTTAAATGGTAAATTGAAGCTCAGAGATTTGTGGATCCTTAGTTTATGCTGTATTTTTATCTGGATTAATTTGGGGTCCAATAATTCCTCTTCCCTGGTAACTAACTCTTTATCTCTCCTCTTTTTTCTTGTTCCCACCTAGAAGACACACATCTTCCAATGTTTCTCTTATAATTACAACTTGGTGGAAATGAGACCTGCCCATTAGAAGCATTGAAGACTTTGTTACTATAAGATATCCACAAATCTTTCTGGATTTCTTTTTCAGTTAAGTCCAGGAAGCAGACAAGACTAAAGTTCTTACTCTTCATTCTGTACTACAATCTGGGTTTGTCACACTTGTAAAAAGTTATAGAACCTTTGGGATTTACCCTAATGTAAGATTCACCAGAACCCCATGAGACATAGGACAAATTCTCAAGCTTGCTTTTATATTACAGAAAAGCCAAATTTTCTACTTGACAGAATAAGCATGTCAAAAGAAATTAAGTAGAGATTAAAGAGATTGTGCTCTTCGGTGAGAATATATTTTGTCCTTTTGGTTTTAAAATAGTCATTGAAGCTCTAGATTTACTTTTCTTTTAAATCATAAGAAATAATGACTGAGTATCTATTGGATATATGGCCCAGTCTCTTATATTAGGAATATGAAAGTAGAGAACATGGAGCTGTGCCTTTCATTTCATATAGCATCATCTAATATTGCAGAAGAATTCGACTCAATTAGGCTGGCCCCAGACTTTTTCTCTACAGCAAAATATGGCTCACTGTCAGTTTTTATAAATAAAGTTTTATGAGAACATAGGCATGCCCACTCATTTGCCTATTGTCTTTGGCTGCTTTCACACTACAGTTACAGAGCTGAGTACTTGTAACAGAGAATGAATGTATGGCCTCCAAAGACTAAAACATTTGTTATCTGGTCCTCTACAAAAAAAGTTTTTCACTCCCTGCTCTACAATATTAAATGCAAGAAAGTGAAAACATGTACAAACTTTTAAGGGAAAAAAATCCCTGTTATATATTAAAGTTGTTCATGTACTTAGCCAATGGAAATGTGTGTGTGTGTGTATAAATACATATATGTGTATATATAATATACATATAATATATATATATTAATAAAAGAATGTAGTTGTATAAAAGGACTGGTAGAGAGCATTAAAACTTTTTAAAACATGAAGTCTGAAATTTTTGAGAGACATATTTTTAATGTGTAAAATATTTAAGATACATTGGTTCCATATCTTGGCTATTGTAAATAGAGCTGTGATGAACATGGGAGTGCAGGTATCCCTTCTGCATGATGATTTCCATTCTTTTGGGCATATACCCAGCAGTGGGGTTGCTGGATTGTATGGCATTCTATCTGTAGTTGTTAGAGGAAACTCCATACTGTTTTCTATAATTTCTGTACTAATTTACAGTCCCACCAACAGTGTAGAAAGGTTCCCTTTTCTCTACATCCTCATCAACATTTGTTATCCTCACTCTTTTTGATAATAGCCAGTCTGGCTGGGGTGAGATGATATCTCAATGTGGTTTTGATTTGCATTTCCCTGATGATTAGTGGTACTGAGCATTTTTTCATGTACCTGTTGGCTATTTGTATGCCTTACTTTGAAAAATGTCTATTCAGCTCCTTTGCCCATTTTTAAATTGGATTATTTATTTTTTCACTGTGAAGTTGTTGAGTTCCTTGTATATTCTGGATATTAATCCCTTGTCAGGTGTATGGTTTACAAGTATTTTCTCATTCAGTAGGTTGTCTTTTTACTATTCATTATCCCTTTTGCTGTGCAAAAAGCTTTTTAGTTTGATATAATCCCATTTATTTTTTCTTTTGTTGCTTGTGCTTTTAGGATCTTATTCATAAAGTTTTTGCCCAGTCCTACATCCTGAAGTGTTTCCCCTAAGTTTTTTTCTGGGAGTTTTATAGTTTCTTAAGTCTTTAATCCATTTTGAGATGATTTTGGTATATGGCAAAAGGTTGGGTCTAGTTTCATTCTTCTCCATGTGGATATTCAGTTTTCCCAGCACCATTTACTGAAGAGGTTGTCTTTTCCCCAATGTATGTTCTTGTTGCCTTTGTCAAAGATCAGATGTCTGTAAGTATATGGGTTGATTTTGGGGTTCTCTGTTCTGTTCCATTGGTTCGAGTGTCTGTTTTTATGCCAGTACCATGCTGTTTTGGTTACTATAGCTTTGTAGTATAGTTTGAAGTCAGATAGTTTCATACCTTGGTTTTATTTATTCTCAGGATTGCTTTGGCTATTCAGGGTCGTTTGTTGTTCTATATGAATTTTAGTATTGTTTTTTCTCTTTCCAAACTAAATGTCTGTCGATGGATGACTGGATAAAGAAAATGTGGTATATATACACAATGGAATACTACTTAGCCATAAAAAAAATGAAATTGTCCCATTCGCAGCAACATGGATGAGCTTGGAGAAAATCATATTAAGTGAAATATGCCAGGCAGAGAAAAAGAAATACCACATGTCCTCACTCATAAGTTGGAGCAAAGAAAGAAAGGAAGGAAGGAAGGCACACCACAATAAATCTTGAACTTTCAGAAGGAGAGAACAGACCTATAGTTACTAGGGATGGGAAAGGGGGAGGGGAGTGGAGCTAGGGAGTGATTGGATAAGGAACACAAAAAGTAATCATGATTTATAGTGATGAACATGCTGGTAGTATTGATTTGATCATCACATACTGTACGCAAATATTGAGAGTCAACTCTGGACCCCATAAATATGGATAATCAAAAATAAATAAATAGTTTTAAAAAATAAAAATAAAATAAAATATTTAAGATACGGCCAGTTTGCTCAGTTGGTTAGAGCATGGTGTTATAGCACCAAGGTCAAGGCTTCAGATCCCCATACTAGCAAGCTACCAAAAAAAAATAACAACAAAAATGAATGTATATGTAAATTTTTTAAAATTCTTAAAAATAAGGAATAGGTGTGAAATCCGTAATTATATCAATCAGATTGGGAGATGAGATGAAGTGTGGAGTAAATAGATCTCTTTTGTTACTTATACTGATCATTGTATATTTTCATATTTTAAAAATTGAATTGAGACCATTTATATATATCCCAAATCATTAGTAGAAACAAAATCAAAGAAATTATGTGTGTAGCAAATGAGAGAAAGCAAAGGAAACAACAAAGAATAACATAAAGCAGAAAGCATAGAACCAGATAACACAAGATCAAACATACTCATTATGATAATAAATATGGGCTACTAAAAGGCTCAGATTGGCTTTTTTAAAAAGACAAGAAAAGAAAGAAAGAATCTAATATCAAAAAGTGACTAAAATGTTAAAAGACAAAATAAAAGGCAAAAACATTAAACCAAATGCAATTTAAAGGGCAGTAGAGGCTGTGGTGTTACAGTCAGTGAGCAGGCTGTAAGTTAGTATATTGATTTTTAGTTGAGATTGAAGTTCAACTTCATTTAATTTCATTGGACATGTTATTGAGATATGGATCAAGCAATATCATTCAGACCTGTCATTACAGAAAACACATAAATACCTTCTAAAGATTATAGCCTTAGCCTTTGGATTTGTGCTTATGTATATGAAAAGAGAAGAAAATCTGTTTAAGAGCAGGAGAATATACTTAAGTTTCTGAGACAAGAAAGACAGATGAAGATGATTGTTACCTGTCCTCAACATGTGCCTTTCTGATTCTGAATGCCTTCAAATTCGAGCTACATTGGTCAAAATTTTAGAGATAAGCAATTGTATCAGATTCTTAGTGGTCTGCTTCTGCTGTGACAAGTCAAATTGAGGAAAAGAGAGTAGAGTGATTATAATAAATGTTCATTGTGGAGGGCAAACAACACATTATTGTTTATTCAATTCTTAGGTCTTATCTCCCCACACAAACCATCTTTTCTTTCTATTTATCTGTTTTGTTTTGTTTTGTTTTTAATCTCAAAACTCTTTTGAAAGTTATTCAGGCTTGTACTTAATATCCATTGTTTAAGTTGCTAAAGTCGTGATCATTATTAACTTTAATGCTTTTTGAAATTCTTCTATCAATTTTTTTTCTTTCATTGTTTCAGCTATTTTCATTATCATGGCTACTTTCTAAGTAGACTTCTGCTTCCTTGCATCCTATTAAGAATGAAAAGAAGTTTTTAATTTCCTTCTGGTGTCTATATTAGATCTTTTTCAGATATATGTTTTTCCTTTGGAACTTTAAGGATGCTGGTTCCTTAATTTAATCCTACCGTCTTTTTCCATTTTTTTTTTCCTGATTACTCATCATAGAAGAAATATTCAGATTCATTGTACATTTCAACAGACAGTATTGTGGTTCACCACAGTCTTATTTACTTGGGTTTGTTTGCCATATGATATCTTCAGAAATATAAGAAAAGAAAGTTTATGCTCTTGTATCCATGTAAGGAGTTAGCACAGTATTGTGTATTTTTTTTTTTTTCCGTGCCCGGCAACGGATCCCAACCCTCAGTGTCGCCCCCGTACCAGACCGGGACCGGGAACGGGATCGCAGCCCTCGGTGTTGCCCCCGCGCCTCGCTCAGCCAGTGAGCGGGAACCGGTCTGTATGTGGGATCCGAACCCTCGGCGGGAGCGCCTCCACGCTTCCCAAGCGGCGCACTAGCGCAGTGCGCCACCGGGCCGGCCCCACAGTATTGTGTATTAAATGTCTAGAGAATGAGCAAGAATGTTGGCCCATAAGTTACATCATAGCATGTATTTATTTCTAGGCCCCAAATTCCAATACCAGACTTTCAGTTTTAAAAGCCTTATGTTAACCCTATTCTTGAGTGTGAATGACGCATCTCAGAGCACATTGATATGCACAGTTCCTAAGTATCTCACCTTAGCAATTATTTATTTAATGCAACATAAATGGTTTACTCTTCATCATAAGCTCTCTGTCTACTGCGAGGCTAATGTCTCGAATCCTGCTCGTGACACCAAATGTAAAGCTAGGCGACCACACTAGTTGTCGCGGCTCTTTTACCTGCCAGTAATCCTGCACTGACTAAGCCGATGGTTGAGCTAGGGCTGGGTCTGGAGCTCCCAGACTCCTCAAGCCCATTCACAGACTGGGTCACAAACCCTTCACACACCAGGCTGGGTCACCAGACCCCTTCACGCAGGTCTATGTGGTAGGTAACCAGCCACATGGTCCTTGGAAGCTGCAGGTCTGGAAAAACATGGCTGTGCAGGGTGGGCACATGAGGCAGTGAAACACCAGCCAAAGCAGCACCAGCTTGCAGGTGCACTTACTCCACTCACACACAATGTTTATGGAACCACCCTGAACCAGCTCCGAGGTGAGGAGAACCTGACCAGGTTCCATTTTCCCAACAATCTACCCCTTCAGGGTCCCTCACCATACAATCTATGCGTCCAGAATCTTCCGCAATGTTCCCTTAGCGAGGATAAGTGACACTTACATTTACATAACCTATTGTCCGTTGAATATGCCTTAAGGCTTGAAGTTCTGTACTTTTAACTGTCAGCTACATATGTCTGGTTAGTAGTAACCATTGGTGTGATCCTCCATGCAAGTCCTGCAGTCATACCAATGGGCAGTTCAATGCATATTGAGCAGGCCAACATATTGATCACGTGACTCTGGTGCACTGCCTGCAGCCAGAACACTACAGGTGAAAAGAGAGAAGAGTTATTGGTACCAATAGGGGAAGTTCTTGCCGCTCTGGTAAGATACATGTCAGTTTGCCATCCTGAGAAAGGATGGTTGCAGGAGTAGGTATCTCACCTGGCTTATGATACCATACTTTATCTGCTGACACTGTTGCATCTGTAGGTTCTACATGTAACACTATAGGGGAACTCATAATTGGCCATAATGATAATACAAATGGGCCCTTTGGAATAGAGCACTTATCTGTTCCAGGCCATGTCACCTTTACTCGAGGAGGCCAGGTACTTGTCACTCAAGGTGAAACTTGAAAGCCTTCCTCTAATCCTTTTCCCCAAGGCCCTATTAAACCTACCCAGCATATATGGGGGGCTTTTATTCTCCGAGGCTATTCCCATTGTACTGTCTGTCCCTGTTGCAAACAGGTTGGGGCTGGTAAGAGAATATTTCCATTCTTGCCATATGGCTTGTCCCCAAAGGGGTCGGTGGCCTACCATCCACTGTTGATACTTCCATTTAGAAATCCAAAGGGTTAAACCTTTGTACACAGCCCAGCTATCAGTACAGATGGTTAATGGCCCAGGCTCATTTTTTATCACCATCCATACTGCTCTCAGTTCAGCCTATTGACTGCTTTGCCCTGTACAATTTTCATATGACATGGTATCTGTTAAGGGCTGGACAGCACCCGCTGTCCACGATGCTGAAGTTCCCATGCTACAGCCATCTGTATACCAAGCTTGCTCTGTGATAGGTCCCTGTCCCTCATGGAAAGGTGTAGCCTCCACCTCCAAGGGTAACGGTTGTGTCAAAGTTTCCTCCACAACCTCTACTGGGCCTAGCACAGTTTGCAACTCTTTGGACAAGGATTCATTGACACAGTGCTTCTTTGTTCTACATATGCTCCCCATTCAGACAGAGTGGGAGTCTGAGCTACACCCATTTTAGGAGTGGTTGCCCACGTGTGCAGCCAACCTATTATGGGGTATGCCACCCTTACTAGGACTTTGGCAGTTCCTGTGATAGCTTCAGTGGCTATCAAGGCACAATACACAGCTGCTAACTGCTTTTCTCTTAGTGTGTAGCACACTTCAGTGCCCTTCCAGAGCTGAGACCAGAATCCCACAGGTGTGCAGAATTGGTCTTGTCTCTGCCACAAACCCCATCCTAACCCCTCCTGGGTTATATGTATGTCTAACTCAAATCGCTTAGTGGGGTTGGCCACTTGTAAAGCTTGTACTTGCTGTATTGCCGTTTTTGTAGCCTGATAAGCTTGTTCTACTTCCTCAGTCCAATCCCAGAGGGCTCCTTTCTTTGTCAGTGCATATAGTGGGCATGCCATTTGGGCCATATGGGGTACAAAAGCTCTCCAATACCCCAAAAGTCCCAAATACGTCTGTAGCTGAGCTAGCATTGTGGGTCAATGGTATGCCTGTATCTTATCTATAATAGCTTCTGGGATGACCCTCGTCTTACCCAGCCAGACCACTCCCAGGAATTTGACTGACAGCCCAGGTCCTTGCACTTTGGCTGTGTTCACGGCCCACCCACATTGTTCCAAATGACTTAGCAGTGTTGGAGGTGCCTGGGTTAAGTCTGCAAGAGAATCAGAGGTTAGTAACACATCATAAATGTAGTGAAACATTGTGACCGTGCTGGGCCTAGTCCACTTGGCTAAGTCCCCAGCCACCAAACCATGACAGATGGTTGGGCTATGCAGATAAACTTGGAGCAATACTTGAAAGGTCCACTGTCTCCCTTCCCATGTGAAGGTGAACTGATCTTGGCTATCAGCCAAGATTGTAATGGAGAAAAAAGCATTTGCAAGGTACAGTGCATAATGATAAGCCCCAGCTGATCCATCAATTCATGAACTGAAGGCACAGCTGCATGCAAAGGAGGCACTGCTTTATTCAGTTCTCGATAATCTATAGTCATTCTTTTTCACTGGCCATACCAGACCATTAAATGGGCTCTGAGCCAGGCGAATAATGCCAACTTTCTCTAATTCCAATATAGTAGCACTTATCTCTGCATGTCCTCCTGGTAGGCGATACTGCTTTACATTAACTACACTTCTTGGCCTGGGTAACATCTATGAGTCATGTTTAGCATATCCTCATAACACAGACTTTACTGTCTGTATTTGCAGCTGAAACTCTCCAACTGTTGTTTGCAGGTGCAAACCATAAAGTACATCCATACCTAAGATGTATTCAGCTATAGGAGATATATATACAGTATATACATGAGGAGGTAATCTTCCTATGCCCAATGGCAATGACACAGCTTTGACCTCAGTTGTATGTCCTGCATAGCCATCTGTACGGTCTGTGGTGTGGCCCCTGGAAACTTATCTGGATTGCACATTCTGCACCTGTATCCACCAGTGCCAAAACATACTGCACTTTTGTCCTCGACCAATGTATTGCCAATTCAACATGTGGTCTCCAGTCCTTGCCTGCCACCAAAAGATGAGTACCTTGGCCCGCTCCCTATTTAAAACTGAACAGTTTATCCGCCTCCTCGGGAGCAACCAAAATGTCCTTTAAATCCACTGAGTGTACCTTGCTACCTGTTTCCCAACATTTGGTGAAACGCTGTTCAGGGTGCAATTGCTGCCACAGGGCAAATGACTGCATTTGGCTGCCAGTCAATTTTCTTTTTATCAACCCCTGCTGCAAGCAAGTCAAGCCACATCTGCTTATGGCTAGTCTTGTTTGGTCCCTTTGGGATAAAATCCTGAGCATTTCTCGGGGGTTTGGTTTTAGCCACCTTTTGGACCCCCTTTGCTTGTCTGCTATCCTCTACTTCACCCAAGCTGCCTATCATGGTCATTACCTCATGTATAGGATGATCAATGTATGGGTCCAGTATGGCCATCAGTGACCCAAAGGACGTTGACAGGGCATTTTGCAGCACTATGTCTCTCATGCTGCCTGTAAAGTTCTCATCGTCCAGGCCATGAGTGTTCACATTAAACATGGACTGTTGCATCCCCAGCTCTAGAATGATTTGGCTCAGCATACATTCGCCATTTACTAATAATCTTGGGCAGTTCTCCAGCATTTGCCTACATGGTTTGGGCAGCTGCATTCACCCCGTCCATCAAGGAATGATTACCTCATCCAGGTGCATATCTATGGCTCTTTTGCAACTGTTGTCTCAGGGATGGGTGCATGGTGATGGAGGCCAACTTCTCCACCTCCTCACCAGAGCACATTACACTATCCACCCTATGTTCCATAACCGCAACAGCCAAGCAGCCAGGGTCTCCCCATGTTTCATCCTGAACTGTCTCCCCAAGTCAACCAGTTCAACCTGGGTATATGGGACATAGGTAGTGAACTGGGTCACCTGTGGATTGTCCACCAGTTGTCCATCCGGTCCCACAGGCTTCTCATACCTCAATTTTTCATGCACGGCAGGTCGTGCCTGGAGATGCACGGTTTCCCCCAACTCATCATTGGGTTGGTCGTTTTCCCTGCTGTGAGAGGCAGTATTGGCCAGTCGCTGCACATCATCCTCCAGGAGATTCATCCGTGCTTCCAATGACTCTGCTTTCTGCCTCCAGTCTGCCAGTAGCTGCACATCATCAGCCAAAAACTCTGCTTTTCACTTCAGCTCTCAATCAGTTTGCAGCAGAGTGAGCAAAAGCCAGGCTCCAGTCAGCAGAAAAGTGGCCACCGAGCACCAAATGCTCAAAGACAGCCACGTTTCTTCCCACTCCCAAGGGGTTTTTTGCTGTAGTACCTGATCTATGCTGCCTTGCAGTACAGTGTGTAGCAACCAGATCCCAGTCAACAGAAAGGTGGCCGTAGAGCACAGTATACTCACAAATAGCCACATTTCCTCCTTCTTCCAAGGGCTTTTCTCTCCCGTACCTGCTCAGAGTCCTGTCACAAGCTACGCCAAATGTGGTGTAATCCTGCCCAGCTACACCAATATGTGTGGCTACTGCAAGGTGAAGGTCTTGAATCCTGCTTGTGATGCCAATTATAAAGCTAGGTGACCACACTAGTTGTCACGGCTCTTTTAGCTGCCAGTTATCCTGCACCGACTGGGCTCATGGTTGAGCTAGGGCTGGGTCTGGAGCTCCCACACCCCTCAAGCCCATTCACAGACTGGGTCACAAACCCTTCACACACCAGGCTGGGTCACCAGACCCCTCCATACCAGGCTGGGTCACCAGACCCCTTCACACAGGTCTATAAGCTAGGTAACCGGCCACATGGTCCTTGGAAGCTGCAGGTCTGGAAAAGCTGCCCGCTGTGCAGGGCGGGCGCTCGGGCAGTAAAACACCAGCCAAAGCGGCACCGGCTTGCAGGTGCACTTACTCCACCCACACACAATGTTTATGGAACCACCCTGAACCGGCTCCAAGGCAAGGGGAGCCTGACCAAATTGTTCCATTTTCCCAACATAAGCCTACCCCCATTGTTCTTTTTTCTAATATTAACCAGTAGGATAAATGGAAAAGCTGTTGCCCTCAACATGTCCTCTTCCTTAGATCTTCTATTCCGTACCTATATTGTATCTTTGTAATGCTTCGCATCAATCACTTCAAGTCCTCTTGCCTTCTGTAATATTACTAAAGCAGAGGTAATTAGGTAGGGGCTGAGAAAAAAAGGATATCCAGCTTTGCACCTCAAAAAACAGCAACTGATAAACCAACTGCTGGTGAGGATGCAGAGCAACTGCATCTCCCATATACACAATGCTGGTGGAAATATAAAATGGTCTGGAAAACAGCTTGGTAGTTTCTTTTTTTTTTCCTTTTTTGTCTTTTTTCGTGACCAGCAACGGATCGCAACCCTCAGTGTCGCGCCCGTACCAGACCGGGACCGGCAACGGGATCGCAACCCTCGGTGTTGCGCCCGCACCTCGCTCAGCCTTTGAGCAGCCGGTCTATACGTGGGATCCGAACCCTCGTTGGGAGCGCCGCCGCGCTCTCAAGCGGCGCACTGTAGCAGTGCGCCACCGGGCCGGCCCTGTTTGGTAGTTTCTTATAAAATTACATATGTACTTACCGTACAAACCAGCACTCACAATCCTGGGCATTTATCCTAGAGAAATGAAAACTTATGTTTACATAAAAACTTGCACATGAATGGTCATAGCAGCTTTTTTCTTAAAATTAAGAACTTAAAAAAGTTTTTTTTATCATTATGAAATCTAGGTATAAGGAATACTTTAAACTGAGATATGATTTATATAGAGTGAAATGTATACATATCAAGTATATAATTTAATTAGTATTGACATATACATATGTCTATGTAACGCCCACCCTATCAAGATACATATAACATTACCACAAAAACTTTCCTTTGGCCCCTTCCCAGACATTCCCTGACCCTCCCTCACTCTGAAACAGAGCTGATCTTTAATGTTTAAATTGTCCCAGATATTGACAACAAAAGTCCCATCCAGTTGGCTGTGTCCTTTTGACATGTCCTCCTTAACCTGTGAGCACTTCCATGTTTCTGGTACAAGAAGTTATTTATTTAGTTAGTTAGTTAGTTTTTGTTGTTTGTTAGTTGCTTTTTTGTTATTGGTTATGAATATTCATGAGATACAAAACTGATTGTCACCACTTGTGCCCATGATGTAAGGGCCAGATTCATACCCATTACCAGAAATTTCATTTGTACCCCGTGTCCCCCACCCAATTAGCTCCATCCTCCCTCCTCCTCCCCCTTTCTGTCCCACTCCACTTTCTAGCCCAAGGAATGTTCTCTCCCTCTGCAAGTCCAACACATTACTGTGGTCTTTCTTTCCTTCCTTCTTTCTCTATTAGCTCCCATATATAAGTGAGAACATGTGGTATTTAGCCCTCTGTGCTTTGCTTATTTCACTCAACATAAGTTTCTCCAGGCTCAACCATATTGTGGCAAATGGAAGTATTTTGTTCTTTTTTATCATAGAATAGTAGTCCATGGTGTATATATACATACATAAATTTTCCTTATCCAGTTATCCATCGATGGATATTTAGGTTGGTTCCATATCTTGGCAATTGTAAACAGAGCTGCAATGAACATGGGAGTGCACGTATCCCTTCGACATGATGATTTCCTTTCCTCTGGGTATATACCCAGAAGTGGGATTGCTGGATTGTATGGAAGATCTATCTGTAGTTGTTTGAGAACCCGCCATACTGTTTTCCATAGTGGTTGTACTAATTTACAGTCCCACCAACAATGCAGGAGTGTTCCCTTCTCTCCACACCCTCACCAACATTTGTTATTCACCATCTTTTTGATTATAGCCAGTCTAACTGGGATGAGGTGGTATCTCAATTTATTTCTAATTTGCATTTCCCTGATGACTAGTAATGTTGAGCATTTTTCACATACCTGTTTGCCATTTGTATGTCTTCCTTTGAAAAATGTCTATTCAGCTCCTTTCCCCATTTTTTAATTGGTCTATTTGGTTTTTCATTGTATGATTGCTTGAGTTCGCTGTGTATTATGGATATTAATCCCTTTTCAGATGCATAGTTAGCAAAAATGTTCTCTCACTCTGTAGGTTGTCATTTCACTCTGATGATTGTTTCTTTTGCTGTGCAGAAGTCTTTGAGCTTGATATAGTCCCATTTGTTTATTTTTTCTTTTGCTGCTTGTTTTTCTTTTGGGCTGCTGTTCATAAAGTCTGTGTCCAGACTTAGTTGCTGAAGTGTTTCACCTAATTTTCCCTTAATAATCTTACAGTTTCAGGTCTTATACTTAAGTGTTTAATCCATTTTGTATATAATTTTAGTACGTGGTGAGAGATGCATGTCTAGTTTCATTCTTCTGCATATGAATATCCAGTTTTCCCAGCATGACTTGTTGAAGAGGCAGTCTTTTCCCCAATGTAGATTTTTGTTGCCTTTGTCCAATATCAGATGGCTGTAAGCCTGAGGTGTGATTTCTGGGTTCTCAATTCTATTCCACTGATCTGAATGTCTATTTTTATACCAGTACCAGGCTGTTTTGGTTACAATAGCTTTGTAGTATAATTTGAAGTCAGGTAGTCTTATGCTTCTAGCTTTATTTCCTTTGCTCAGGATTGCTTTGGCTATTCAGGGTCTTTTGTTGTTCCATACAAAAGGTAAGATTGTTTTTTTTCCATTTCCATGAAAAATGTCATTGGTATTTTAATGGGGATTGCATTGAATCTGTAGACCACTTTGGGTAGTATAGACATTTTCACAATGTTAATTCTTCCAATCCAAGAGCATGGAATATCTTTCCATCTTTTTGTGTGTTCTTTAATTTGTTTCAGAAGTGGTTCATAGTTCTCATTGTAGAGGTCTTTTATCTCCTTGGTTAAATTGATCCCTAGGTATTTTATTTTTTTTGCAACAATTATAAATGGGCTTACTTTATTTCTCTTTCTGTTAGTTCATTATTTGAGTATATAAATGCAACTGATTTTTGGTCATTTATTTTGTGTCCTGCAATGTTACTGAAGTTATTAACCAGCTCTAGGAGTTTTTTTGGTATCGTTAGGTTTTTCATAATTGGCTCCTGAATAACCTATGGGTCCAAGAAGAAATGAAACAGAAAATCAAAAAATTTCTAGAAACTAATGAAAATAAAGATGCATTTTACCAAAACCTGTGGGATACTGCAAAAGCAGTACTAAGAGGCAGATTTATTGCAATAAATGCTTACATCCAAAGAACAGAAAGATTTCAAATAAGTGACCTAACTATGCCTCAAAGAACTTGAAAAACAACACAATCCAAACCTAAAGGTAGTAGATGGAAAGAAATAATTAAGATCAAAGCAGAACTAAATGAAATAGAGACCCAAAAACAATAGAAAAGATCAACAAAACAAAAAGTTGTTTTTTTAAGAAGATAAAGTAGACAAACCATTAGCTAGGTTAACAAAAAAAAAAAAAAAGAAGAAGAAGAAGAGAGAAGACCCAAATAACAAAAATCAGAAATGAAAAAAGAGACATTACAACCAATACTACAGAAATACAAAGAATCATTAGAGACTATTATAAACAACTGTATGACAACAACTATGAAAATCTGGAAGACATGGATAAGTTTCTAGACACATACAAACTACCAAGACTGAACCAAGAAGAGACAGAAAACCCGAACAGACCAATATCAAGCAAGGAGATTGAAGCGGTAATTAGCAATCTTCCAACAAAGAAAAGTCAGTCTGGATGGCTTTACAGCTGAATTCTATTTAAAGAGGAGTTAATACCAAATCTCCTCAAACTATTCCAAACTATTTAACAGAAGCTACTCTCCCAAACTCATTCTATGAGGCCAACATAAGTCTGATACCCAAACCAGATAAAGACACAACAAAAAAGGAAAATTACAGGCCAATATCCTAGATGAACCTAGATGCAAAAATTCTCAACAAAATATTGGCAATCAGGATACAGCAACATATTAAAAAATATATACACTATGATCAATCAAGTGGGATTCATCACAGTGATGCAAGGATGGTTCAACGTATGAAAGTCAATAAATGTGATATATCACATCAACAAACTCAAGGACAAAGACCATATGACTACCTCAATAGATGCTGAAAAAGAATTTAACAAAATTCAACATCTCTTCATGATAAAGACTATCAACAAATTAGGTATAGAAGGAAAATATCTCAACACAATAAAAGCCATTTATGACAAGCCCACCACCAGTATCATTCTGAATGGGAAAAAACTGAGGGCCTTTCCCTTAAGAATGGGAACAAGGCAAGGATGCCCACTCTCACCACTTCTATTTAACATAGTATTGGAGGTACTAGCTAGAGCAATCAGGCAAGAGAAAGAAATAAAGGGAATCCAGACTGAAAAAGATGAAGTCAAACTTTCTCGATTTGCATAGCAGCTTTATATGTATTAGCCAAATACTGGAAACAATTCAAATGTACTTTGAAGGATGAATGGATAAACACCTTGTGGTACATCTATGTGATAGAATACTACTCTGCAATAGGTTTATATACTGCATGATTCCATTTATATAACATTCTCTAAGTGACAAAACTATAGTGATAGAGAGCAGATCAGTAGTTGCCAGAGATTAGGTTTAATGTTTAAGGGAGGAGGAAGCTTTGACTCATAAGAAGTAAAACCAAAGAGTTTCTTTATTTTTTTTGTCTTTTTGTCTTTTTGTCTTTTTCCGTGTCCGGCAACGGATCGCAACCCTCAGTGTTGCC
The DNA here is from genome assembly GCF_000696425.1 of Galeopterus variegatus. Lineage (NCBI taxonomy): Eukaryota > Metazoa > Chordata > Mammalia > Dermoptera > Cynocephalidae > Galeopterus > Galeopterus variegatus. The sequence goes on from NW_007728390.1 coordinate 71,290, forward strand.
CCCGTACTGGACCGGGGACCGGCAATGGGATCGCAACCCTCGGTGCTGCCCCCGCGCCTTGATCAGCCAGTGAGTGGGAACCGGTCTGTATGTGGGATCCGAACCCTCGGGCGGGAGTGCCGCCGCGCTTCCCAAGCGGCGCACTATCCAGTGCGCCACCGGGCTGGCCCCAAAGAGTTTCTTTATGATGATGGGACAATTCTGCATCCTGATTGTTGTGATGATTACATGAATCTACACAGGTGATAAAAATTTTATAGAATTTGTATTCGCATTCAACGCAAAGAGTGCATGTAAAATTGGTGAAATCCAAATCAGGTCTGTACCTGAATTCATAGTATTCTAATATCAACATCAATCAACTGGTTTGGACAATGTCCTATGTTTATATAAGGTATTATCATTGGGAGAAGCTGGTTGAAGGGTGTACGGGAACTTGTGCTGTTTTTGCAACTTCTTGTGAGTCTGCTTCAAAAAAAATTATATTTGAAAAAAAAGAAGCAACTGTGCAACACAGGGATAGCTACTGAATTTTTCTGATTGGTATAGACCAGTAATTCTCAAACCTGGCAGATCATTAGATTCATTTAAAGAGCTTTACAAAAAAACATGTATATATACTGTATATGTGGATCGTCCCACCACCACTACTCCAGACCTACTGAATCAGGATCTCAAGAAATGGAGCCAAGCAATCTGTATTTTCAGAAAATTGCCCAAGGTTAGGAAATAGTGGTACAGAGCCTGGTTTCTCAACCAGCAGTAGGAGTGGACAAAACTGGTGGGTTTGTTTCGTATGAACCCTTGATTGTGATTTCTCAATTCTGCTTCAGTTTTATTACTGTGAAAATTCTTCTGAATTCTAGCAATAGGTTAACCATCCATTTTAGATTGTAGCACTGTAAGGAGTTTTTACTTTTTTCTGAGTTTTTATATCTGTCTCAGTGGGAAGTTTCTTGAGGCTGTGTCATTAGCTACTAATCAGTTGCCGATTTAAACTAATAGCAGGGCAATAATACTCTTACAGATGGACCTTGTCTTTACGTCATTCACACGTGAATGGTGACTTGATTCCAGCATTCCCCAGCAAGAATGCAGAATTCTACTTTACTTGATCAGTTTTTCACATTGATATGGAATCAACATAAATCTCATTTTCTTCAAGATTGGCTAGTGAGTGGAAGACAGCCAGTGCACACCACAGTGAAGACATCACTTAGGAAAATTACATCCAAAACCTGAAAGTGGCTGTCACTGAAGTTTTTGTTTATGGAAATTGGAAAAGCTCTCCCCTCTCAGCCACTGACATCCCTGATTTATTATTTCTCTGCTGAAAATTATCCAAAGATGTTTTCAGACATTAGCTGGTGAAAGCCAAATTTATTGAAGATGGAGGAGAATGGAAAGAGCCCCTATATTTGTGAATTTCTCAGTCAGACATGGCAACTTCTTAATAGTTATAGTTGACCAGGTTCTTTTAGTACATTTGAAAAATAAGTTGTGGAGCTAAGAATATGACCCATAGTGCTAGCAGGGATGGACATCTTATGCTGTGGTACAAAGAACACTGCACCAATAATCAGGAAATGAATGTTTACTCTGCCATTAACTAAAAATGCATCCTTGGTTGAATCACCTAACTGACTAAGGTCTCAGTTTCCTTGTCTCTAAAAGCCAGGGTTAGAGATTACACTAATTTAGCATTTTCAAAAATTTATGAGTTATGAAATTTACAGTGAACATAGTCTCAAGATCATCTCGATTTGGAACCTAAAAATAATGTCATTTTTTCATGGCATATGAAAAAAGCAAATGAAAGAAAAATTCAGATTTTGCATATAATTGAAGATTATAAATTTAATTCCAATGTAATATTGATGAATATCAAATACATTTTACCTTTTCCCATATAAAAAGTACGCATAATATTTAATGTATTTTAAACTAATTATATAAGAGAAAGTATAGTTTACTGACTACCCAGCTATAATGTTTTATCAAATGGTTTGGAGATCAAATATATATTGAAATGTAGATCCAAAGAACCAGATCAACTTATATGACCCATTTGATATTTTTAATTGTGAATATTAAAAACTAATTTGTTTTTATAATTTTCAAGTTTTGTTTCTACATTAGAAAAGATATATTATGCTAGTAAGTATTTCTTGAGGCTCAGGAAGAAATAATGTTTCAGTTCAAGTCCAAAGGCAAGTGAAAATTGATGTCTTGGATCAAAGGTAGTCAGGCAGGAGGAGTTTCTCACAGGAGGGTCAGCCTTTTTTTTCTATTCAGTTCTTCAACAGATTGGATGAGACCCACCTGCATTAGGGAGGGCAATCTACTTCACTTAGTCTACTAATTTAAATGTTAATCTCATCCAGAAACACCCTCATAGACATATCCATAATAATATTTTACCAACTGTCTGGGCACCCTGTGGCTCAATCAAGTTGACACGTAAAAATGAGAACACTTTCAAATTTTATAAAGGTTAAAATATGTGCACACACACATACACACATATACATCCACACATCACAGCACCTAGCCATCTTCAGTTGAGTGAAATACCAACCAAGTGACTGGATCATGAGCACAGTCTTTTGATTTCAATTGTCTGCTACTCGTGACTTATTCTATCCTCACATAGAGGATCTCAAGCAGTATATATTTAAAGGGGAAAAGTATTCTATTTATTGACATTTTAAAGTAAACATTTTATTGTAGAACAAAAAAAATCCGTAAGTCATAATTACAGTGCTGATATATTTTCACAAAGTGAATGGACCCATAAAATCCAGATCAAAAAATAAAACATTACCAGCATTTCCCAAAGCCTTCCTTATACCTGCTTCCAGTCTCAATGGCTTACACCAAAAGTAATTACTATGTGTATTTTCATCAGCATTGATCAGTTCGGCCTATTTTGAACTTTATGTGAATGGGATCATACAGTATGTACTCCTTTATGTCTGGCTTTTTTCATTAATTTATAAGATTCATACAAACTATTACATGAATCATTAGTTTATTCTTTTTCATTGCTATAAAGTATTCCATTATATGAATATGCCACAATTTTTTAATTTCTGTTTGACTGTTGGTGGACATTTGGATTGTTTCAGGGTCAGTGTATTTACAAATAGTGCTGCTTTGAACAGTTTTGTGTGTGTCTTTTAGTATACCCATTTTTGTGGGATATATATCTAAGATTGGAATTGCTGATCATAGTGTATATGTATATTACCTTTAATAGATAATACTAGTTTTTTTTGGGTTTTTTTTCGTGTCCGGCAACGGATCGCAACCCTCAGTGTCGCGCCCGTACCGGACCGGGACCGGCAACGGGATCGCAAACCTCGGTGCTGCGCCCGCACCTCGCTCAGCCAGTGAGCGGGAACCGGTCTGTATGTGGGATCCGAACCCTCAGCGGGAGCGCCACCGCACTCCCAAGCGGCGCACTGTAGCAGTGCGCCACCGGCCGGCCCGATAATACTAGTTTTGTAAAGTGTTTGTAACCAGTTTATACCAAGAGTAATGATAACTCAAATTGCTCCACATCCTTAACAACACATGGTAATGTTTTCCTTTTAATTTTATCCATTCTGGTGAGTGTGTATGGTATCTCAATGATGTTGAGCAACCTTTTTATATGTTAATTGGCCATTTTGATATCTTCTTTTGTGATGTGCCATTTCAAGTCCTTGTGTCCAACTTTCTGTTGGATTCCCTTTCTTATAATTTTCTTTTCAGATTTTGGTATCAAAGTTATGCCAGTCTAATAAAAATAAATTGGGAAGTATTCCTATATTTTATTTCTCAGGAAGAATTTATGTAAGATTGGTGGTATTTCTTCCTTTAATGTTCTGGAGATTTTGCCAGTTAAATCATATGGACCAGGAAATTTCTTTGTGGGAAACTTATTATATAGACTTAATTTTTTTAATATGTAAGTGACTAGTTAGATCTTCTGTTATTCTTATATCAGTTTTGATTAATTGTATTTTCCTAGAAATTTGTCTATTTAAATTTCCTAATTTGTTGGCATAAAGCCATTCATAATATTCTCTCATTGTATTTTTTTTTTTTCCTTTTTGTCTTTTTTCGTGACCAGTAACGGATCGCAACCCTCAGTGTCGCGCCCGTACCAGACTGGGACCGGCAACGGGATCGCAACCCTCGGTGTTGCTCCTGCACCTCACTCAGCCAGTGAGCGGCCGGTCTGTATGTGGGATCCGAACCCTCGGCGGGAGCGCCGCCGCGCTCTCAAGCGGTGCACTGTAGCAGTGCGCCACCGGGCCAGCCCACTCTCATTGTATTTTTAATATCTGTAAGATCTGTACTTATGTGCCCTTTTTCATTCCTAGTATTGATAATTTGTGCCTTCTTTCATTTTTTCTTTATCATTGTTTATAGAGGTTTATTATTTTTACTAGTCTTTTCAAAGAACCATTTTTTGGCTTTGTTGATTTTACTTTATGTTTGTATTCTGTTTCTCTGATTTTTGCTATTAGCAGTAGCAGCAGCAGCAGAAGAAGCAGTTTGCTGTTCTTTAACTTCTTGAGATGGGTACCTAGATCCATTATTCTTTTTCAGTCTTTCTTCTTTTCCAATGTATGCATTTAGCGCAATAAATTTTCCTTGAGGCACAGTGCTAGCTTCATCCCACAGATCTTGATATATTGTATTTCTTCAGCATTTAGCTTTAGCTCAAAATATTTTCTAATTTCCATTTTTATTTCTTCTTTGACACATGAGTAATTTAGTAGGGTGTTATTTTCCATTTTTGGATTTTCTAGCTAACTTTAAAAAAAGACTTTATATTTTTAGAGCAGTTTTAGGTTCACAGCAAAATTGAGAGGAAGATACAGAGATATCCCATATACTTCCTCCACCCAACATGCATAGCCTCCAATATTATCAACATCACCCACCAGAGTGGTATGTTGTTACAAATGATGCACCTACACTGATATGTCATTGTTGCCTGAAGTCCAGGTTTACATAAGGGTTCACTGTTGGTGTTGTACATTCCATGGCTCTGGAGAAATGTGTAATGACAAGAATCCACCATTATAGTATCATACAGTACATAGTATATTTTTGCTGCCCTAAAAATCCTTTGTGCTCTACCTCTTCATCTCTCCCTCCCCACTAACCCCTGTCAGCCACTGATCTTTTAATTGTCTACATAATTTTGCCTTTTCCAGAATGTCATATAGTTGGAGTCAGAGATATGTAGCCTTTTTAGATTGTCTTCTTTCACTTAACATTATGCATTTAAGTTCCCCCATGTCTTTCATGACTTAATGGCTTATTTCTTTTTAATGTGCTGAATAAATATTTCATTGTCTGGATGTACTAAATTTATTTATCCATTCATCTACTGAAGGACATCTTAGTTGCTTCCAGGTTTTAGCAGTTATGAATACAGCTGCTATAAACATTTGTGTGCAGGTTTTTGTGTGGATGAGTTTTCAACTCCTTTGGGTAAATACCAAAGAGCACGTTTACTGGATCTCATGGTAAGAGTATGATTAGCTTTGTAAAAAATGTCCACATTTTTTGTCTTCCAAATTGTTATATCATTTTGCATTCCCATCAGCAATAAATGAGAGTTTCTATTGCTCTACATTCCTACCAGCACTTGGTGTTTGTCAGTAGTCTGAATTTGGGCCATTCTAATAGATGTGTAGTGGTATCTCATTATTTTAGTTTACATTTCCCTGATGAAATATGATGTGGAGCATCATTTTATATGCTTATTTGACGTATGTATATCTTCTTTGCTAAGGTATCTGTTAAGGTCTTTGGCCCATTATTTAATTGGGTTTTGTTTTTGTTTTTATTTTTTGGTTTTAAGAGTTCTTTGTATATTTTTATAACAATCCTTATCAGATATGTACTTTGCAAATATTTTCTCCCAGTCTGTGGCTTGTCTTTTCATTCTTTTGAGTGTCTTTTACAGAGAAGAAATTTTAATTTTAATGAATTCCAGCTTATAAATTATTTCTTTCATGGAATGTACCTTTGGAGTCATATCTAGAAAGTCATTGCAAACCCAAGGTCATCTAGGTTTTCTCCTATGTTATCTTCTAGGAAGTTTATAGTTTTGCATTTTACATTTAGGTTTATGATCCATTTTTAATTCATTTTGTGATGAGTATAAGTTTGTATGTAGACTCTTTTCTTTTCACGTTGATGTCCAGTTGTTCCAGCACCATTTGTTGAACAGATTATCTTTGCTCCATTATTTTCCCTTTGCTCCTTTGTCAAAGGTCAGCTGGCTGTCTTTATGCAGATTTATTTCTGTGCTCAGTATTCTGTTCCACTGGTCTGTTTTCCTATTCTTTAATACCACCCTGTCCTAGTTACTGTAGCTTTTATATTGTCTCAAAGTCAAATAGCGTCAGTCCTCTGACTTTGTTCTTCTCCATCAAAATTGTATTGACTGTTCTGTATCTTTTACCTCTCCATGTGAACTTTAGAATCAGTTTGTCAATAACCACAAAATAACTTGCCAGGATTTTGATTGGAATTGTGTTGAATCTATAGATCAAGTTTGGAATAACTAATGTCTTAGCACTGGGAAATGGGTCTGTGACCATGAGACTCTTCACTTCTGAGAATATCCACTCTCTGTTATAGCTCCAAGTTATTCCTGATTCAAGTACAGAGAGGAAGAGAGGAAAAAGAGTGAGGGGAAAGAGATAGTGAAGGGAAAGATATGGTGATTAGAATGAAAGTCCTTTTGGCGTCAATGGAACAACTGTTAGTATTCTTGCCCTATAAATTAAATGTATCTCTGGTTCTGCTTTTAATCTTAGTAGTGTTTTGAGTCTAGTTTAATTTGATATATTCTGAGGCTTACTGTGGAACAAATTCAGAGCCTTTGGTTCTTTCCCTACCTACCCAACAACTTTAATTCCCTACAGCTGAGCTTGTACCACTGAGCCCTGTGCAATCTTTTTTTTTTTTTTTTTTTTTTTAAGATGACGAGTAAGGGGATCTTAACCCTTGACTTGGCGTTGTTAGCACCACGCTCTCCCAAGTGAGCTAAACAGCCATCCCTATATAGGGATCCAAACCCGCGGCCTTGGTGTTATCAGCACCACACTCTCCCAAGTGAGCTAAACAGCCATCCCTATATAGGGATCCAAACCCGCGGCCTTGGTGTTATCAGCACCACACTCTCCCAAGTGAGCTAAACAGCCATCCCTATATAGGGATCCAAACCCGCGGCCTTGGTGTTATCAGCACCACACTCTCCCAAGTGAGCTAAACAGCCATCCCTATATAGGGATCCAAACCCGCGGCCTTGGTGTTATCAGCACCACACTCTCCCAAGTGAGCTAAACAGCCATCCCTATATAGGGATCCAAACCCGCGGCCTTGGTGTTATCAGCACCACACTCTCCCAAGTGAGCCACGGCTGGCCCGAGCCCTGTGGGTTTTAAAATACAAACTGCCTCAGTATTCAAATTATAGTAGTTGATTTGCAAAGTCATCAGTATACTTCTTTTGTATCTCTACTTTGACCCTTTATGTACCTGGGGTCTTAAACAGGACCCTAAATCAAATATGATTAGGAACAGTACTAATTTTGTAAATCTTATCTTTTTTATCTGAAAAGTAATCTTGTAAGGTAGCAATTATTATTACACTTACAGAAATGAGAAAACAGATACTCAAGGTGCTCACGAACAATGTAACACAGCCATGGAATAGCAAATCCTAAATTTGGGCCCAACTGTTCAAGTTAGGCCCAAGACTTCAAATTCAATGCTCTTTTTAGAACTCCAAAGGATATCAGTAAATACTTGTTTGATTGTTGGCTGACATGGAACAATTACTCTAAAATGAAAGGCATACTTTATATGACTTCCTTGCCTTGGTTTGACACTCACCATCTCCTTTTGAATGCCAGACAAGGGGAAAGATCAGTTTAATTGCCATTTGTAAGTGGGAAAGTTGAGACCAAATAAACTTTATTGAAGGCTTCAACTTTCAGTTGTCATTCTACATTTCTCATTAAGGAAAGTTGAGATGCATGGAGGTTGTCACCTTGTTGAAGGTCAGATGGAGTGTATCTGTGATGAATAGAGTCTGATATGATGACTAGTTTTATGTGATCCCTGTGATGACTAGGGATTTCTGGATGAATGTGGAGTGAGGAAGAGAAAGATATTATTCCTGCCTTTTTACAATGACAAATTCTGCACTGAAAGCAATTTTTTCAAATCTGAGGCAGGTAATATATTTGTGGAGTTTAATGTAACAAACATCTATCGAACATCTAGGATGAGCTAGGTATTTTGGGAGAAATCATATAAACGAGCCAAAGTTCATGACTTCAAGAGATGCTAATTTAATGGAAAAAATGTTATGACATGATCATTCACATAGTTCTGAGTTAATTAAATTTGGAGAAATGGTTTGCCACTTACAGATATCTACTTTCTGATTACTACCAACATCCATGTCTTACTAGCTTTGGAAGCTAATAGTTCTATTGAGCTCCCTTGGGTGTGATTCTGTGCTGCGGCAGTAGAAGTTGGGGGAATGGGGGAAGGTGGAAAGGCTGAGCTGATAGATCTATGGGTGGTTTATATTCTAAATTTGCCTAAGCAGTTTTGATATTATATATTTTATATATTGGGCCTCTTCATAAAATTCATTTCTGGGGGAAAAAAACAGGCTCTGCAACTAGAAAAATTTAAATCATTGGATTATGCAACAATAATAAAACATTCAGGCTTTATGGTGGGGCACTCAACTAAATGCTTTGTGGTCCTGCGGCAACCAGAAATTACCTCCCTGATTTGAAAAGCAATATTGAGATAATCTGTGGTTAAGATTTGAAAGTGAAAAGGGTTGTTATACCACCCACTTGTTTGCCAAGAAAAGGATCCTCTGAAGGAATGAGTGAACATTATAGAAATTGTCATTTTGTCAAAGAGGACTGACAAGGCAGATCAGACTGTAAGAAAGCACTTGCAGCCCAGCAGGCAGTGATCTAAGTGTCAGAGAAGACTTCTCTTAAACAACTTGAGGCAAGGTCCCATGCTACTAATAATTATTTCAAGGGGAATAGATAGCCAAGAATGAAATATGCCAATGGGTTCCATACTTATTTTTGGTCTCTTTAAGTCAGCTTACAAAATGAACAATTTAATACTATGAGCATTGGAGTTATTATTTGAAAAAAAAAAAAAAAAAAAAAATTAAAACAACAAAAATCAGCCAAGCTCTATGAAAAGGAAAATGAGATTTCTATACCAGATGAGTGATGAGGTAAGCAGAAAGCATTACTGAGCAAAAGCTTTGGGGCCACTTGTTTTTGGTTTGGAATTTTAACTGACAAAATGGGTCAGTTGGTCCTAGAGAACATTCCCACAAAACTTGTCATTCTGACATGTGATACAATATAGGCAGAAAGGGATGAGAAAAAATCACATCTGAAATGACTCCTCTCATTGATGTTAACTGGACTCTTTCAGCCTAATTGATAAGAGAAAGAGCCCTTGTCTGCAGAAAACACCTACACTTCTGAAAACTTCCTTTTCTGTTCCTACTCACTGGGAAAGCAGAAGGAAGTCAGCTTTTGTCCCAGTTGCCTTCGATGCAGAATCAAGCTCCCACTATTATGATCACTTCAGAATGTAACACAAGGCTGCTTTTGAGCCAGTTTTGTTTCTGGTAGTGGTGCAGTCATTAAATATCTAGAAACTCCTGTAAGGCTGCACCCCAAAAGTGCAGGCCCTTCCCATGTGAGCCAGAATCAGCTCACTAAGATGTCCATTGGCACTAAACCCATCAAAACTCCAGAGGTCAGGAATCGTATCTCTCTTTCCCTTTTCTACCCTCCCCCATCTCCATCCTTCATTCTTCTCCACCCCCTACTCCCTACTTCCTTCATAGCTACTAAGTGCTCTCTCTGGAATGTTTGAAGGTGAGGATTTAGGTCTGGGCAACCTGTTAAAAATATGAATTGTTACCATGAACTCTGAGTGGCCTTTCAGCTTTGCTGACAGAAATTTACTCCATGTAGAGCCCCCCCCCCAAAAAAAAATTAAGCAGTTGAGGTCATTTGGAGTTGAAACAAGCATGCAGTCGGTATGTTTGAAAATGAAATTATAATTAACCTGCTGATGGCTGTGAGGTGTTACCTTGAACTCTGTGTGGCCTCTTGGCACAGCGGCTGAACTTGCTTTATTGAATACCCAGAGACCTGAACAGGTGAAATCAGGATATGTCCAGGACGAATCGTACTTTTAGAAAGAAGATTATATCTCTTTTAGTGCCAATTGTAAGAGAGTTGAGGATTAATTGAGCAGCACTAATCAGAAAATAAAAATGAGTTTTGGCCACCCATTTGTATGTGAAGCATAACATTTGTTTAAACTGTTGAAGAAAATGACTTTACTTGCCTAATTTGTGAGTTGATTCCTGAAGTGATAAGAGGTTACCAGTCCTGACAGTGGTCTAGGAAGATTATTGCAATTTGGAAATCATATAGCATCTACATGTTTAGGAAAACATTGCAATTACCAACCGAAAGCTATGAAGTGTTGCTTGAACTCCAAGTGGTCTGTTGACACATGGGTTGGACAACTTTATGGAACTATTCAAAATGAGGTAGGTCAAACCATACAGCAGTAACTTAGCATTGTTAATGACAAGGAGGAGTGGTGAGGTCATTTATGGTGTAGAATAAATGGATCTCAGATAAACTTTAACTCTGTCTGGTCTGTGGAATATTATTTTAAAGTAAGTCTGCAACTTAATATCTTATATCATGAACAAAATTGAATAATGATGCTGAGGTTATCAAGTGGGTACTAGGTTAAGGGAAGATCATAAACAACTGATTTATTGATAGAGTCACTCATGGTACCTTGTCACTGCTTTAGACTGGCAAAAAAAAAAATCCATCTCATCCTTTGTCACACTGAATAAAAAAGAGCTGTGCATCATTCTGTTGCTTCTATCTTCACATCTCTTCCCTCTAATTATGTAATATCATTCCATAGTAAACTCACATTTTATAAAAGCAAAAATTTGGGGTCCCTCCTTGTTTTGGCTGAGAATATCTATCATTAGACTAAACAAACTGTTTAGTTTCACTCTCTGCTTTTGACAGGCTGGCTGGAATGAATGCTCCTGTTGGCTTAATAAACAAAGAATAATAATCCAAAATAGGTTTTATTACTGGGTGGAATTACTCTATTCATAGGATTGGAATGATCTAATTGTTCACATCTCTACCTAATTTAAGCATTATGTGTATAAGTGACAGTGAGATTTTCCCATTTCAAAAGAAGTTTCAGTTAGGACACACATATAAACACTCTTTGCCTTTCCATCTCCTCCTTTAGTAACATCTTGTGTTTCTTCAAGAACCCTTAAATGAGAAGGGAACTTCACAAGGTACTAATTGTAAACCAAGGCCCCCTATCTCAAATTAATGTCATTTCACTTGGTTGGTGATTAAGGTTCAGTATTGCTATCAGATCGAAGGAATTTATGTGTTTTTGAAAGAAAATACTTTGTATTTGCCCAGAGTATATCATCTCAATTGAATGCACCAGACCCTGTACAGCAGTTATAGGCATGATCACGTCAGCTCAGTATTCACAAAAATTGACTGTTTAGTCCCACTTTGGTGTCCCATTTAGATTTTACTGGATTTCTGTGTTATATTTCTATGTAACATGGAATATCTGCCTAAATGTGTAGGGCCTCAGGCAATTTTATTTCCCTCGCTTATTCCATCAGTGTGGTAGATATTCTCTGACTTACAGACACATCCATGCAGTTAGAAGCATTACACTTTATTTGTGCTATTTCTACACTCCAGGGTACCCTCCCTATCAAAGCTTCAGTTGTTTCTCAGTTTCTGCCTTCTCTATGAAGCCTTCCCTCATCATTTTATTTCTGACTCTGAACTCTTATTTTATTAATTTTTTATAGCACTCATAATGGTGGCAGATATATGACAAAACTTACAAAGGTATTCACATTAATATCAGCACTTATCATAAACTTTATCATAGTTATTTTATGTATTTGTCACAATGTTCCTACTACTTTTGCTTCATAGACTTTCTCCCCTTTTCCCCCACATTTCTGCCAAAGTGACCTTTCTAAAATATAAATTTGAATATCATTCTTCTGCTTAAAATTCTTCAAGGTCTGCCCATCACCTTCAGAGAAGGTCTTAAGCCCTTGCATACAAGTACCTTCTCAGTCCAGCCCCTGCCTTTTCAGCTGCATTTTCTACCATTTCTCTGGGATACCTGCATCAGATTTGTTGCTTTTCCTCAATCATGACATAGCAAAGTTTCTTCCTTTTAGCTAGGCACTTATTCCCCTGGCAAACATTTACTCAACTTTTAATACTCAGGTCAGATGTTTTCTCCCCAGGGAAACTTTCCTGGACTCGCCCGCCCTCTGCACCTGTTTAACACCTTACACAAAGCTCTGTTACAGCATATCATACTATACTGTATTTATTTTCCTGTATATCTCTTCTACTAGGCTGTGAACTATTTAAGATAGAGACTATTGTCTAACTCATTTTTATGTCCTTATCTCAGTTCCTGGCACATAGAGCAACTGTTCAATAAATGTTTGTCAAATGTATGGATGGATGGATTGATCAATCGGTTCATGGATAAATGAATGAATGAATGAAACAAATGAACATTTTTTTAATGAAATTAAAAAGAAGCCAGGTAATTTTCAGTGAGAGAGATGCTTAGAAAGTAAAGTATTTCATGTTGAAATATGTCCTGCTTCTTGAGCTACTTGCTAAGGGTCTAGTGCACACTCATCAGAGAATTCAGTACCTTGAAATGGGTCTTGAAAAGGGATACTTTGATTTGAGAAAGTCTTCTAGTTTGAGTGAAAGTGATTATTGCCTTTATAGTTGATCAGACCTAGATTCCAAAGTAAGTGAGGTAAATGTGAGGGCAATTTGACTATAACTGGGAGAGTAGTATCTTCATTCTCATCTTTTTTTTTTTTTTTTTTTTTTTTTTTTTTTT
>NW_007728390.1:85341-101302 GCF_000696425.1 Galeopterus variegatus
TTTTTTGTCTTTTTTCGTGTCCGGCAACGGATCGCAACCCTCAGTGTTGCGCCCGTACCGGACCAGGACTGGCAACGGGATCGCAACCCTCAGTGCCGCACCCGAACCTCGCTCAGCCAGTGAGCGGGAACCGGTCTGTATGTGGGATCCGAACCCTCGGCGGGAGCGCCGCTGCGCTCCCAAGCGGCACACTGTAGCAGTGCACCACTGGGCCGGCCCTTCATTCTCATCTTTTACCTTCTTTTTAGTGCAATGTGAATTTCAGAAAATGGACATTTTCTCTTCGCGTTCTGTAATATTTTTTGGCCAGGACCTTAATAGGAGGCAATTAGTCAGTAATCCCACCCACTCTGTACTTTTAATCATTTTCTAGTAGTACCCAAGCAATGGCCAATTCTGTCAAAAATTAGCATAAAAGAACAATGCCACTAATATCCTATTCAGGGCCAGCCATAAGACTCCCCCTGTCAGCCCACCCTCAGCCCCCAAATCCAGAAGCACAGCTCTCAAACTTTGATCTTATGTTTCTTTTTCTGTCACTGAGATTTAGTTGTTCTACTCTCCAAGACTCTCTAAGCAGATAACAGAAGCATTTTAGGAATAAATAGTGAGGACTGCCTTTTTATGGGAGAGGAAATCAAGGCATGCCAAGGTTATATAGTTTGTGAAATGATGTTGGGTAGGCTCAAGTATCAGTCAGTGCAGTGGTGAGGAAAGCACCCAGGGTGTCCTTGACGGATACTCCCCATTGCTAAACACCTATCTCCTCCACCCTGTGCTATTTAACTTGTGCTAGTGATCCCAAGGATTTTCTGAATGACTTACCATAATTGGATTTAATTCAGGAAGGGGATATTTCCTGTACACACCAAACAGGCTGCATACTGGATTCTTCTGCCTAGATGACGGGGAGGAAGAAACAAAACAGGAAGTACACCTTTGCAAATTAGAAAAGTTGATGAGCTAAGTCCTGCAAACATTGGGCACTTATCCAAGGTGAACTCCTAGTGACCTCCTGGCACCTTGGCTCACCTCACTGCACTTCTCAGCCAGAAGCATACCAGGTGGATTCACTTTCTTACCTCCCCGATAAGGCAACGGGACCTTGCCACACCCAGACTTACATTCAATCTCCTTTCCTGCTTCCCTGACCCCAGGTCTGATAAAAATCCAGGGTGGTAAGGCTATTGAGGTACAGGCTATAAACCATATCAGTGTGTACGTAAGTGGAGGAAGGGAAGAAGGGGAGGAAAAAGCAAAAAAAGGCCAAATGGAGAATTCAGCTTCACCTCTAGGTGACCTTGACAGCATGTGGAATAGAAGGGAAATTGCCAGGAACTTTCAGCCTTTATTTGAGCATTGTTATGACTTGGCTTTGCTACAGAGCAACTTTTGGGGATTGGGGCAAAATATAGGTCATTGTGAACTGCAGGTGCAGTTTTGATCTTGAACTATATAATGTGTTGTGGTAAATGTGCAAACCCAGAAGTATTTATCAAGATGAAAATGCAGCTTTTCCCTCTAGGTACACATGCTACTTTATATTAGCACCAACATTGTATCATAAGTTTTTTTCTTTTTTTCTAAAGACAGAAAGATAGATTAGATTCTCTCTCCTTCCTTATCTGTCTCTCTCTCTAAGTGAGACTTGGAGTGCACAGATATTTTCGAACAACCTGTTGGCTCTTTTCTGGGAGTCCTGCCCTCTGATTTGGGTGGGATCCCCTGAGACCACTAATACAAAAATTAAGTAGTATATTCATATGTTATCTCAGGTAATTCTCCAAAGACCATGTGAGATAAAAATTATTATTTCCATTTTATAGTTGATGAAACTGAAGCTCAAAGAGGTTAGAATGAAGAACAGCCACCACCACCTTCCAGTGCACCATGATTTTGTCTGCCCAGTGGTTTTAGCTGCTGCCAACAGGAATCTATTCTGACATAACTTTGGCCTCTGGAACATAGGCTTCTGGAGGGAACAGTGGTCATGAGAATCCAACTACACCCCTACAATTCTGTGAGCCTTAAGTACCTAGGCCTTTTGCTTCTGCTAGACTAGACCAGCAATGATGGGAAGGCATGGGGCGTTGGCACACATCTAGGAGGCTTCCTGTCCCTGTTTACAGCCTCATATCCCGTGCCTATTTACCCCTTCATGTACCTCGTTATTGTGATAGGAATGTGCCGTATTCCTCATAATGCTGAAGAAAAGAATGGTTACCTTAAAAAAAAAAACCTCAATAAATGCTTCTTCATTTCTTTTATTTTCTGCTATCATTCTTTGAAGATTTCCTTTGTGCTAGGCAAAAATTAAGTAGTATATTCATACGTCATCTCAGGTAATTCTCCAAAGACTATGTGAGATAAAAATTATTTCTATTTTATAGTTGATTAAACTGAAGCTTGAGGAGGTTAAGCAGCTTACCCAAAGTCACACTGAGTGGCTGAACCAGGAGTTGAACCAAGATTTTCTGATGCCAGAGATACTTAATTGTTATGCTTTTCTACCTTCTCTCTCCAATGTCCTTGCCTAGAATGAGTGTAGCTGAATGGATGGCTCATGTCTGAAACAGCAAATAGCCATGTGCTCTCTGCCTTTTAAGTTTCAGAGGAAACATTAAACAGTGCTAATTCTTTATTTATGTTGACAATTCCTTATACCCAATAGATACATATCTTCATACCTTAAAGTAAATACAATGAAGTGACTGGCCCCTTTGAGACCTAATTTTCTTGGAGAAATTTAAATAAAATAAATACTATATTTCTACTATCTAGACTTGAAAATTAACATTTTTGTTTGTTTCATCTTGATCTTTTTAAAAAAAATCTGTACAATTGGTAAGAAATGTAAAAAGACAGAAAAAATAAATTAAGGAAAAGAAACAAAAGAAGCAACTCACTGTAGCATATATAACATTGTATTTGATCCCCAGGCCTAGGCAAGTCCATTCTTGCCATGAATTTAGTATTTATCTTTTTAGTTTATTTTTTATGCTTTTAGCCATATATGAGTATTTATAAGCAATATGTAATGTTGCTTTGTGTTTTTGAAATTTACATACATGCATCATACTATGGCTTAGTATCATTCTGCAACTTTTTTTATTCAATATTATTTTCACAGTTTCTCTGTGCCAGTAACTTATTACTTTTATCAGTTGTATAATCTTCCATTATATTAATATGCCACATTTTATTCTTTCTCCTATCGATGAACATTTAAGTTGTTTCGTTTTTGTTGTTACAAATAGCATATCATGGAACATTCTTATGCTTGTTTCCTTGTGAATACATATGAGTCTTTTGCGGGGGGGGGGGGGTTCTACAAGTATACCTAGAAGTAGAATGACTGGCTCATTGAATCATTTTGTCTTGATGCACATGAGATTTTTATTTAGTAAGATGACCCTAAGTGAAATTGTAGGTATACATTTACAGTAAAAGAAGAAGGGTGGGGATAGTGTCAATGTAGAGTATAGAAATCAGAAACTCTGGGTCTCATGATTGTCAATAACCTTGTTTCCATTCAACAGACACAATGACAGTCTTCAGCTCTACAGGAAGGAGAGATCAACATGGTGTAGTTGAGTATATATGGCATCTGCTTTTTATTGGCACACAATCCTTTTTTCGTACACACTCAGCAAAAGGCCCATTACTTAATTCAGAAAAAGGAAATAAAATGCCATGCCCACAATTCAAACATCAACCAATTCTGTGGTGTTCTAAGCATACTGCTTTCAGGATATTCGTAGCATTCTCTCTGTCTGTCAGAATGCTTTACTGTGATGCCTGTAGCAGAGTCTGAAAGAGAGAATTACCCTTTACAGGAGTGGCTGAGAATAGAGAGAAGGTGCATTGTCCAGGCATTCTGCTGTATGCATAAAGTATTTATTTATTTAGTGGATGTGGCTGTGACTTTATCTTCTTCTAGCTCATTTTCCAGCATAACAGGGTAAGACCACTCCTGCCAATATGATTTACCACGTAGTAAGTAATGAGGGCTTTTGGATTGCATTTTGTAGAATTGCTTTATTCAATCTCTCTTTTTAACCCCTTTGGGAAAGAATTGACAATTGATATTTCTCCTTTGGTTTTCTCACTAAATTCAGCATTCCTGGATTTGGTTTCTATTTGTTATTTGGCTTGTAAAATCCATTGCTTTGGGGATAAGACTAGCTTGTGTCTAGCATAGCAGATTTCTGGTTACTAGTCTACCCAGTGGCAGGAGGGGAAAGCTTGCCCTGGCCCTATCTTAGTTGTTCTTTTCATATTCTACTCCAAACATAACAGTGCCCCTCTCCCAAACAAACAAGGACTGCATATCACTTTTGACCATGGAGCACAATCTCTTCCCAGCAACCCACCTTCAGTCATGGAAAGTTCAGGTATATCAAAGTTAAAGTACAGCACAGCTGATCATACTGGGATGTGCAGGCCAGGTCTGGCACTGACCGCTGTCCTGTTGTCAACCTGCTCTGGCAGGCTGTTATCCAGACCTGCTCATTCTAGGAGCCAGTTAATTTCATAGGGCAAGTTTAGTCCATTGACAGAAGAGGGACTCCTGGATCTTTTGTGTTGTGAGGCTTTCATAGAATTTTCAATCCAATATCAAATGTAAATTAGTCCCAATTCTAAATTGTCCCCCAACTTTGGATCTTGCTTTCAGAAGAAAAGCTTCAATCTAGGTATGTTTATAATGATAGTGTTCTGTACATCTATTTTCTTTAATATCAGTGTGGCTTGTATATTGTCTACATGTTTGTCTTATTTATATTAGTTGCTGAGTTCCTTTAAGGCAGACCTTGTTCTCTTTTTTATGAATTTCAGTTCTCAATGCTTTTTGTCTTATTGATGTGTAGTAAGTATATATTGAATTAATAACATATGTATTTTGAGGGATGAATTCAGAACTTCTAGGAGATGGGAAAAATATATAATGAAATCACCTAAGCCAAATCTAAACCAATATGCAACCAGAATTCTGTTTTGCCCAGTGTTCTCAAAATTAATTTTGACTACTGTAATTTATATTACAGCAGTAATATATGTCATTTCATTCTGCCCCTTTGCTATATACATTTTATACTCAAAATTCTGATTAAAAGGTAAGTATAGCTTATAAGCCAGGGCTTCCCCAACCCCACCATCACCACCACCACCATCCAGACCAATATTTAGTTGCTTTGAATTTCTTTATTATTTGTAAGCTGCCTTTACTGTCAGGGAATACTATTGCCTGACTAAGTGCGTGTTGGGATTTCAGTTGGGAGGTCAGAGAATCTGTCTGGACTGCACTGGACCTCTTAAACAAAGACCAGAGTCTATTCATGTGCTTTGATCTTCTGCTACTAGATTCTTTAAGACCTTTACCCAAAGAAGTTACCTGCGATTACATTTTGTTTTCCTTTGTGGGCAGGAATAGAGACCCAAGAAAAGGAATTAAGGAGAAGGAAGTTCTTGATCCTAAGACTCATTGTTTTCCATTCATTCTTTTTGTCATTACAAAAATTCTTTTATCCGTGTTGAAGAAACATATTCTGATTTCTTCTGTCCAACAAGTTATTTTCAGTAATATATGGGGAAAGAGTACCAACCTGAGAATCAGGAGATCTATACCCTGTCTCTATCTCTGCTACTACTTGCTTTCATAAATGTGAGCAAATAATCTATCCTTTGTGGGCATCTCTTTCATCAACTGTAATTGGAGGCAGTTAGCTATGATAATAAGCTCATACTTAAGGCATTACATTTCACATGGAGCACCACATTTTAAGCAGTCCACTGATAAAGTACATTAGAAGAAAAAGTTAACCAGGGTAGCAAAAGGTCTGGAAATCTTGTTAAAATAACTGTGAATTTTTCAACCTGGAAAAAGAGGAGATTCAGGAGATTCATGATATCCAGCTTCAAATATATGAAGATGTAACTTGTAGAGAACTATAAGTATACTTATTTGTATGTTGCTAACTAGGTTCTGTGATTGGAAGTTAAAGGAAAGCAGATTGCCCCAATGTAAGAGAAAAAATAGCTAGAGCTCTCAAAAACTGGAGCAGAACTACATTTCCTATAACTAGAGGCATTCAGGCAGAAAACAGATTCACATTTATGGGGGCTGTTTTATATTGGGTAGCAAATTATACTAAGTGATTCCCAAGGTCCTTTCCAAAGCTAAAAGTCTGTAATTTTGTGAGTAGACAGACTCAAACTCCTTCCAGCCTTTAGTTCTATGATCCTAAAAGATCTGTAAGTTTGAACAAATTTTTCTTAAAGTCATAAGTATGAGAAGAATAGATAAGGCATGTTGTTTTATCGCTTTCCAATCTGGCAGGACTACTCAGTCTCTGATATGATCATAAGTTCCCTAGAGGGGGTGCTCCAAGCATGTTCTTCTGCTTGTTATCCCGCCCTCCAAGCACATCTGCCACTTTTTTTCTTCTTCTTCCTTTTAGTGATTTTTGTATTTCTTTGAATCTTTACAGGTGGTAGCAATTTTGGTTCATCTGACTTGATGGTATGAAATTCTAAATAGTTGGGGGTCATTTGGAGTGATTACGTTTTTCTTTGTATTTTGAGAGCCTGGGGGAGTGTGTTTGGAGCTGCTTAGTTTATAGTTCTTGTCAACATAAACTCTGTATTCATCTTCCATCTCTCTAAAGAACAGAGAGATGAGGTTCCTGATATCACAGATGTCATACAGCAGACACATACAGAATCATGCAGAATTATAGTAGTCTCTAAACTGGATGAATTTAGTAACTTTTATATTTCTAAGTTTGTGGTTTAGGGAAAAGAAATTCTATAGATTTTTACCAGATAAAAAGTAAGTCCTCAGTTTTGGTAGACAGTCTCTCTACTAGGAAATCTGTTGGAATATGTTCTTGCATGTGAGAATATCTTCACTCCACCATCCCCCCAAGGATTAAGTTACCAAGAATTGCAGCTATTACAAGGAAATTGCCAAGATCTTCTCTGTTCTCTTATCAAATGATCTGGATGGCTCTTTTTTACTTCCCCCACTCCCCTTGATGAAATCTGCTGGAGCCCACATTTTATATGATTTTCTTTTCCATTACACTTTCAGGGTGTTTGAATTCCTGTCTAAATTATTGGCCATGGAGCAGGGAAAAGGAATCTTTGAACTTGATCTGTGTGGTGACATATTTTAAAGCAATCTCTTCCAACTTCACAGAGGTTGTGCTAGTGACCCTCTGTTCATAATCATTGCCTCACATAATCAGAACTGGATATGGCTTCTGTTACTCTACAGGCTAGCTCCAAAGCATGAATTTTTAAAAGTCGCCATTATATCTTAATGACCTAATCAGTCTCACCCTGTGATATCTATGGATGTCCAACAGTATCCATGAGCCAAAGAATTCCCCTTACATATGCACACACAGTTCAATTTCTCTTCATATATCTACATTTCTATAATGTATAATTAAAGTGACTGCTTTGCTATTGTTTATAAACTTTATTATGCATAAACTTGAAGGGGGAGTTCAATCACTGCTACTCTTTCAAAGCAAAGGAATCCAGAAGGGCATTCTAGGGTGACACTAGCTGGAGCTAAATTGTTTAGTCAAAAATGGGCTTAGAGCAACCAGAGCTCTCATATATTGTTATTGGGAGTGTAAAATGATACAACCACTATGGAAAATAGTTCTGGCAGTTTCTTATGAGAGTCAACATATAATTACCTTGTAACCCAGCAATTCAAAACCTAGGTATTTATCCAAGATGAAAACATATGTCCACAAAAAGACTTATAAAAGAATGTTAATAGCAAATGTATTCATAATTATAAAAAACTGAAACATCCCAATGATTCACCAATAGGAAAAGTGATGAACTGTAGTATAGTCATATTGGAATGCTATCCTTCAATGAAAAAGGAATAACTACTGATACATGCAAAAACATGGATGCATCTCTAAAACATTAAACTGAATAAAAGAAATCTTATGTAAAAGAGAACATATTGTTTGTTCTTGTTTATGTGAAAGTTTATAATAGGTGACTACTTCATGTAAATCCATGAATAATTATAAATTTTTATGAATTAAGCAAAACTAATCTAGATGGGAAAAAAATTAAAGCAGTGGTCGCTTTTGAGGGATGGGATAGGTGATGGAAATACTCTATCTTAATAGGTGTTTGGGTTACACCAGTGTATGCACTTGTCAGAACTCATCTCAAACTGTACACTTAAGATGTGTGCGTTTCATTTTATGTAAATTTTACATCAAAATAAAAAGTAGAACTGTAAACAGGTATTGAACTCCAGTTAATGATATGTATGATGAAATTGTCAAATTGTCTACAACTCTGAAGTAGATCAAAAAAGAATAATTGATGAATATATATGTATGATAAAACCAATACAGTAAAATGTAAATTGTAGAATTTAGGTGGTGGGTGTATGGGTGTTCACTGTTAAATTGTTTCAACTTTTCTGTATGTTTGAAATTTTTCATAAAATGTTTGTTGGGGGGGGGGGTAACTGGGAAGCAGTAACAGCCACAATGACAAGAAAAGCCAAGCTTAAAAATCTCGGTGGAGTAATTACTGTTCAGTCTGTATATATTGGAGCCTTCTAATACCTTTTTAAAATTATTACTACTACTATTATTATTGTTGTTTGTTGTTGTTATTCATTCATTTGTTCAACAAGCACCTACTCTGTATCAAGCTCTGGTCTAAGTGCTGAGAACATCAAGACAAAACCCTTTCCTTAAGGAGCTCACAGTTTAATGGGAAATATAAGAAATACTTCCAGGCTGACCGTTCTTAACTTTTCAGAATGAAAGATAGCACTGTTTCCTTGCTGTCTTTGTCTTAGTAGTCTGAGAATTTAAAAAGAAATAGAGAATTCTAGACCATTTAGGTTTAAAGAATGCATAAGAATGTAATCACATGTAGCCTTTAGCTTTAAATTACTTAAAGCTGTGAAATTTAGTGAATGAGCCAGCCTGATCCTGAAAATCTCAGGATGGAAGTTCCCAGAGTATATCCTTTCTGCAGGACTTGACACAGAATCATGGGAGGAGCTCTAACTGCCTGATGGAGATATTTCTGTGCCCATTTAACTCCAACTCTTCAAAAAGACTGCAGTTATAGGAACCAGAAAACTGTCTGGGACCATGTGACTCCTTCACATCAGCCTCGTACTATCCTTTGGTTGTGTGGGTTGTGATGACTTGCCCAGCCTTGGGAAATTTGGTGGCTTGGAGTGAACAGAATAACTCCTGCTTTGATCTTCCTCAAGATAGGGAGGCATCAGTATTTCATCGATCTTTCTAAGTGTTCCTGATTCTGCAGAATACATGAATCCTGTCTCCATAAGGATCTTCTGGTTGCTGAAAGACATGTAATTCAAGCTTTATGTGTTAACAGGCCTTGTTAACATAATTCATTCAGCTAATAGTAAATAAACATCAGGATAATACATTGCCTTCAGTATTGACTTAATAGCCAGAGATTGATAGTGGTTTTTCATTCTGCTAAAATTTGGTTTAATCAGGATCAACTAATTTTAATAATTAAATTTAGACTCTAAAACAAATGTAATTTATCAAATTCTAGTATTGTCAGAGATTAAATTCAGAGAAGAAAAAGGTTAATTCAAGAGCCAAGTAGATAACCCAAGCCTGTGTTTAAAAAAAAAAAAAACACCAACTTATTTAGTCTAACTGGGCCTTTTCTAAGAAAGAAGATGTTTTATTTCATGTGTGTATGTGTGATTTCTCTTGAAAGTTGGAAGAGATTTTATGAATATTATTCTCAGATGTGGCAAATCCATATTGGCAAGACTACCTTACATGCAGACACTTTGAACAATACCTGTATCACCTGGCCTGTGTTGTGGCACATATGTGCTTTCCCTTTGTGGAGAGAAAACACTTGCAGTCATGTTGTTCCCAGAACATGATGAGGTGGAGCAGGAGGGAGTCAGCATAGGGACAGTGAGTACTTATGCAGAACAAAGGATATTAAGGGTTAATTTAGACCCAATTCCATGCCCCTGGAACCTGGAATAAATAGATTCCAGATACGCACTTTTACATTCAGCCTCCTTTTGTTCATAGATACAGACAGTCCAAGCCATGCAAATATTTAAGTGCCGAAAACTATGGGAATAGGTCTCTAATCCCAAATATAAAATTTAGCACTAGAAGGAATTTGGTAATCATCTAGCCTTTTGATTCCCAAACTAGGTTAGTCTTGAATTACCTGCGAGCTTTTTAAAAATAGATAAATTTTAGGACCACAATGATTCTGATTTAGCAAGTTGCAGTGGGGGTGGTGTTTTAAGTAAGTTTACAATATAATTCAGATGATCACCCAGTTTTGAACTATGCTTACCTATACTTATCTCTCCTACTCAGTTTTACAGATGTGGCAACTAATGCCCAGAGAAGTTGTGTCTGCTCAGAGTCACTTAGCTAAAGCCGGAGCTAGAACTCCAGTCTCCTAATTCCCACTCCAGTGCCTTCTCATTCTACCTTGAAGGAAGTTTCAGGGACCAACTATTTCATGCTTTTTCTCTGAACTGAAATCATGTAATTTCTTTAAAGTTTAGTTTCTTTATCTGCAAAATGGTTTGCTAATATCTTAGTTGCTGTATTAGTTTCCTGTGGCTGCCGTAACAAATTACCACACAGTTGGTAGTTTAAAACAACAGATATTTATTTTCTAACGGTTCTAGAGGCCAGAATTCCAGAGTTGAGATGTCAGAATGGTTGTGCTCCCTCCAAAGGCTCTAGGGGAGAATCCTCCCTTGCCCCTTCCAGCTTCTGGTGGTTCCAGGGGTTCCTTGTTTTATGGCTTATGTAATACAACCTCTGCCTCTTTACATGACCTTGTCTTTCCTCTTCTGTTTCTCATAAGGGCATTTGTCATTGGATTAAGGGCCCACCTAGTTGACCTAGAACGTTCTCATCTTGAGATCCTAAACAAATTACATCTGCAAAATTCCCTTTTCCAAATAAAGTCACATTCATAAGTAACAGAGGTTCGTTCTCTACTCTGTTCCACTGGTCAGAGTGTCTGTTTTATGCCCATGCCATGCTGCTTTGGTTACTATAGCTTTGTAGTATAATTTGAAGTCAGGTAGTGTTATGCCTCCAGCTTTATTTGTTTGCATAGGATTGCTGTGGCTATTCAGGGTCTTTTGTTGTTCTATATGAATGTTAGGATTGTTTTTTCTATTTCTCTTAAGAATGTCTTTGGGATTTTGATGGGGAATGCATTGAATCTGTACATTGCTTTGAGTAGTATGGACATTTTCACAATGTTAATTCTTTCAATCCAAGAATGTGGAATGTCTTTCCATCTTTTTGTGCTCTCTTTAATTTCTTTCAGCAGTGTTTGTAGTTCTCATTGTAGAGATGTTTCACTACCTGGTTAAATTTATTCCTAGGTATTTAATATTTTTGGTGACTATTGTAAATAGGCTCACTTTCTTGATTTCTTTTTCTGCTAGTTACTTATTGGAGTATAAAAATGCTACTGATTTTTTTTTTTAAAGATGACCGGTAAGAGGATCTTAACCCTTGACTTGGTGTTGTCAGCACCACACTCTCCCAAGTGAGCTAACCAGCCATCCCTATATAGGGATCTGAACCCATGGCCTTGGTGTTATCAGCACCACACTCTCCCAAGTGAGCCATGGGCTGGGCCTATGCTACTGATTTTTGCATATTGATTTTGTATCCTGCAACTTTACTGAAATCATATTTCAGCTCTAAGGTTGTTTTTTTTTTTTTTTTTTAAGAATCTTTAGGTTTTTCTCTATATAGGATCTTGTCGTCTGTAAACAGGGAAAATTTGACTTCATCTTTTCCAGTCTGGATGCCCTGTATTTTCTCTTGCCAGATTGCTCTGGCTAGTACTCCTAGTACTATGTCAAATAGGAGTGGGCATCCTTATCTTGTTCCTGTTCTTAAGTAAAAAGCTGAAAGCTTTTCAGGATGATATTGGCAGTGGGTTTGTCATATATGGCTTTTATTGTGTTGAGATACTTTCCTTCTGTACCTAATTTGCTGAGAGTCTTTATCATGAAGCAATGTTGAATCATGTTAAGTGCTTTTTCTGCATCTATTGAAATAATCATATGGTTTTTTGTACTTGATTTTGTTGGTATGTTGTATCACATTTATTGACTTGCATATGTTGAAGTGTTCCTTCAACCCTGGGATGAATCCTACTTGATCATGCTGTATAATTTTTTTGATGTGTTGCTGTATTCTGTTTGCTAATATTTTGTTGAGGATTTTTGTGTCTATGTTCATCAAAGACATTGGCCTGTAGTTATCTTTTTTTGTTGTTGTATCTTTGTCTGGTTTTGGTATCAGTGTGATGCTGTGTATCATACAATGTATTTGGGAGAATGGCCTCTGTTTCTATTTTTGGAATAATTTGAAGAGAATTGGTATTAACTCCTCTTTAAAGGTTTGGTAGAATTCAGCAGTGAAGTCATCAGGTCTTGGGCTTTTCTTTATTGGGAGACTGCTGATTACTGCTTTGATCTCATTGCCTGTTATTGGTCTGTTCAGGTTTTCTATGCCTTCTTGATTCATTCTTGGTACTTTGTATGTGTTCAGAAACTTATCCATTTCCTTCAGGTTTTCAAATTTGTTGGCATATATTTGTTTACAATAGTCCATAATGATTCCTTGTATTTCTGTGGTATCAATTGTAATGTCTCCTCTTTCATTTCTGATTTTTGTTATTTGGGTCTTCTCTCTTCTTTTTTCCATTAAGGTATGTAATGGATAGTCTATTTTGTTTATCTTTTTTTGTGGACCACCATTTAACCCACTACAGTTGCCAAATTTAATGGACGCACATTATGTCTAAAGCTCCCTTCTGGTATAGTTATCTGTGATTTCTATGTCTTTTCATTAATGGAACTATTATTAGTAGTATTAATTGTGTCAGTGTATTTTTTTTTTTCCCTTTTTGTCTTTTTTCGTGACCGGCAACAGATCGCAACCCTCAGTGTCGCGCCCGTACCGGACCGGGACCGGCAACGGGATTGCAACCCTCGGCGTTGCTCCCGCACCTCGCTCAGCCAGTGAGCGGGAACCGGTCTGTATGTGGGATCCGAACCCTCGGCGGGAGCGCCGCCATGCTCCCAAGCGGCGCACTGTAGCAGTGCGCCACCGGGCCGGCCAGTGTCAGTGTATTTTTATATATTGTTTATTCAGTCCTCACAACTTATAAAGCAAGTATTATTTTTGCCATTGTACAATTAAGAAATTAAGGCTCAAAACTATGAAGTGACTTGCACAATATTATAAAATATATGACAGAACCTATAAGTGAACTTAAATCTGTCAGATGACAAAACTGAAGCTTTCACCCTTTACGTTATATTGCCTCCTAATTATTTTTTCAATACAGAGCTTATATGGAGCAGTATATCACTCCTGTGATAATACCAGACAGTAGGAATGTGTATTCCTTCAGCCCCCCAACACACAGACACACACACACACACACACACACGATTGAGCAAGAGGAAAAAATGTCTACATAGGCAATAGTAGCAGGCATTTCACCTCTATTTATATAAAGGCAATCAAGTAAAATTGTATGATTTCCAAAAATAGCTGTAACCCTTTCTGTGGCTTCAATGCCCATCGTCTCTCTCCTGTGCCCTACTATTACTCAGGAATTATAAAATTAGGAGATAATACATTAATGTGATGATGGGAGTGATCCAATAAGGAGGGAAAAGTTGATGAATCTAATGAGAAAGAGGGAATAATTGCAGGAACAAAGCTTTTGAATAGAAATAAAGGGGTGAAATTAAGTACACAAGGGAAGGGACAGGATAGTTCATTAATTATAACAAGAGGGAGAAGATATGGGAATAGATGCAAGGGTGCTGATAGATTTGATGGTAATAAAATCATGTAAACAAAAGTAGTTATCTAATGTCGATGTTGACCAAGTGTGTAGTTATTTAAGCTCTATACTTGCTAAATGTTAAATTAAAAAACCCTAATGCTCAATTAACTCACTTAAATTTGTTTATTCAGTGAGCATTTGTTTATTGAGTACCTTCTCTGTGCCAGGCATTCTTTTGTGAGTCAGGGATACAATGTTGAACAAGATAGACAAGGTTCCCAGTCTGTTTAGAAGCTGGTGGAGTAAGACAATAAACAAATGACCATAGACATAAATTATCAGGTAATGATAATTTTATGATAATTTTCATACTGAAAATAAATTATACACTTTTGTAGATGCTGATATTAGAAATATTCATTTGGAAGAAATTTTACAGATCTTTTACAGAGTTAAAGTAAAAACTTTGCATACTTTTTTTGTCTAACATCTCACATATAAGAATTCACACAAAAAAATTTCTCTTCTGGAAATCAGTGCCAGGAAAATGTTTGCGTCTTATTTGAACTCTATTGAAACAAAAAATTTGGTATATTTCTCTTTTTGTTTGGCTACCAGGAAGCCAGTAAAAACACATTTAGTGCTGCATTGCGGTGATAAATTTGCTCATATTTCTGGCTCATCTTTCTTTTCTTTCTATTTTTTTGTTTTTTAATTTATCTTTTTCTTCTACTTTGTCTTATTTTGTATATGTTTTGATATTTTAGGCCATCTTATATCCTTTTTGATAATAGGCATGGTATGAATAATAATTCAATTAGATGTTAACACAATTCTTTTTCATTCATTCTACAAATATTTATTGAGCATTTACTCTGCTGGGCACCAGAGATAAAACAACGAACAAGAAAGGCAAGGGTTATAGAGATAATTACAGGTGAAAATGGACTTTTGGTGTTTCAAAATAAATGAATGATTAGAGCTTGATATTTTGGTGGAAGACTCTAGATATTCAGAAAGCTGAGTTCAACTTCAGGTAACACTCTTTGAATGAACCTACACTGCATATGGCACATGGTGAAATGGTGAAAATTGGGATGAATTTAAGCTAAAATGCTTCTGCTACAAAGAGTTTAAAGTTCTACAAATCCAAATAAAACTATCATTTTTTAAGTTTCTCTTCTAAGTCCTATGTACAACACAATGATGATTTATCAAACCTAGATCCTACCTTTAAAGACCTTCAATCTAGTTAATAAATAAGAACACAAGTTGGAGATTAAAGAAACTGAGGAATAGTACAGGTACATATATATGCCATGGGACATGGAATTGTAGAATGAAAAAAATTTAATACATTTTTTAGTTGTTGTTATCATCATTGTTTTTCTATTATCTAAGTAGATCAGAGGGAGTTGGGTAATGTGGAGGACTGTTTCAAGTGACTAGAGAAAGACCAATATCCTAGGGCCTTTGGCCTGCATATCCATTGACAGAATCACTATGAGATTTGGTTGTAAATTATTATACACTCTTTAGTATTTATTATTATATGCTCTTTAGGGACAGCTAGTCCATCTTCAGCCCTCCAGGCATCCTTCATCTATACCATAAAAAGATAGATGACAACCTTTCTAACTCTCCAAGATTCTTAAGAAAGAGATTCAAGTTCAAGTTCAGAGCATCTTGCCCTGTACCAAAATCAACTCAAAATGGATTAAATACTTAAGTATAAGACCTGAAACTGTAAAGCTACTAAGAGAAAATATAGGGGAAACAGTTCAGGAACTAGGACTGGGCACAGACTTTATGAACAAGAGCCCAAAAGCACAAGCCAAAAAAGAAATAATATATAAATGGGATTATATCAAACTAAAAAGCTTCTGCACAGCAAAGGAAACAATCAACAGAGTGAAATGACAACCTACAGAGTGGGAAAAAATATTTTCAAACTATACATTCTACAAGGGGTTAATATCTAGAATATACAAGGAACTCAGACAACTATACAGTAAAAAAAAAACCCAGTTTAAAAATGGGCAAAGGAGCTGAATAGGTATTTCTCAAAGGAAGACATACAAATGGCCAACAGGCA
>NW_007728390.1:101546-103536 GCF_000696425.1 Galeopterus variegatus
ACTAAGAGAAAATATAGGGGAAACAGTTCAGGAACTAGGACTGGGCACAGACTTTATGAACAAGAGCCCAAAAGCACAAGCCAAAAAAGAAATAATATATAAATGGGATTATATCAAACTAAAAAGCTTCTGCACAGCAAAGGAAACAATCAACAGAGTGAAATGACAACCTACAGAGTGGGAAAAAATATTTTCAAACTATACATTCTACAAGGGGTTAATATCTAGAATATACAAGGAACTCAGACAACTATACAGTAAAAAAAAAACCCAGTTTAAAAATGGGCAAAGGAGCTGAATAGGTATTTCTCAAAGGAAGACATACAAATGGCCAACAGGCACTTAAAAAAATGCTCAACATCACTAATCATCAGGGAAATGTAAATTAAAACCACATTGAGATATCATCTCACCCCAGTTAGACTGGCTATAATCAGAAAGACTGAGAATAACAAATGCTGGCAAGGATGTGGAGAAAGGGGAACCTTTACACACATTGTCAGTGGGACTATAAATTAATACATCCATTATGGAAAACAGTATGGAGGTTTCTCAAACAACTACAGATAGATCTATCATATGATCCAGCAATCCCACTTCTAGGTATATACCCAAAGGAATGGAAATCATCATGTCAAAAGGATACATGCACTTCCATGTTCATTGCAGCTGTATTTACAATAGCCAAGATATGGAATCAACTTAAATATCCATTGATAGATGACTAGATAAGGAAAATGTGGCATGTATATATTATGGAATACTATTCAGCCATAAAAAAAATGAAATTCTGCCATTCACAGCAACATGGATGAGCTTGGAGAAAATTAAGTTAGATAAGGCAGGCAAAGAGAAAGAAATATTGCATGTCCTCACTCATAAGTGGGAGCTAAGAGAGAAAGAAGGAAGGAAAGAAAGACCACAGTGGTGTGTTGGACTTGCAGAGGGAGAGAGCATACCTAGGGTTGGGAGGTGTGGTGGGGGAAGGTGGGGAGGGGAAGGGAGGTCAGGGAGTAATGGGGGGGGACACAGGGAATAATCACTATTTCTGGTTGGGCATGCTCATAGTATTTATCTGGCCATCACATCTTGGGCACAAGTGGTGACAGTCAGCTTTGTATTCCATGAATATGCATAACCAATAAATAAAATAAAATAGGTACCTATTAAAACAAATACATGAACAAATAAACAAAAATCAATGAATATATGAGCTGTCATTCTCCCAAAAGCTGAGGCCAGGATCTTTGCAGTCATGTTTGGTATGTGGAGGAAAAGGGAAGAAACAATCTTGGTAGTCAAATTCTGCATTCTTCCTTTGCAGTGACTTCCTTGCAATGTCAGTGGAACATACCATATCATTCCTGCTTCTGTGCCTTTGCTTGAGCAGTTCCTCCCCAAAACTCCTTTCCCTTACTCTTATTACATTCTTCCCTTTTTTGAAATTCCTAAGGTCTAGCTAAAATCGCATTTCATCCATGAAACTGTCTCGTCCATGAAACCTTCCCTAAAATCTTCAGTTCATACATAACTTCTCTCTTTGCTGAAATCCTAATGGGCAAGTTAATTTACTACTACTATCTTTTTTCATTTTCAGGCATTTAATCATTTCATTCCTGCTCTCAACCTGGCTTATGCCCTTACAAAATCACATCATACCTAAACTGTTACAAAGTTTTGGAATAGCACTGTGGTTAGGAGCTTGGGACAAGACTCTTTAGAGTCAAGAGTCAAAATACCTGGATTCAAATCTCAGCTCTACCAATTATTAGCTATGTGAACTTAGGTGAGTTATCCTAACCTAATCTCTCTGTGCTTCAATTTCCTCATAGGTTAATGTGGGAAAAAATAAGCACCTACCCCAGAGAGTTATTTGAGGATTAAATAAGTTAACATGCAAAGCATTTAAAACAGGACATGGGGGGCCAGCCCGGTGGCGCACTGCTACAGTGCACCGCTTGGGAGCGCGGCGGCGCTCCCACCGAGGGTT
>NW_007728390.1:103965-132530 GCF_000696425.1 Galeopterus variegatus
TTGCCAGTCCCGGTCCGGTACAGGCGCGACACTGAGGGTTGCGGTCCGTTGCCGGACACGAAAAAAGGAAAAAAAAAAAAAAAAAGGACATGGGACATAATTAGTGCACAAGTGTTAGTTAGGTAATTATCCATTTTTCCTTGCTCCAGGCCCATCTTGCATACTGTTGCTGTATGACTCTTTCTTAAATGGTGGTTTTTGTATGTCAGTGCTCTGCTCAGAACTCTCCCTTGGCCTTCCATAACCCAAGGGTCCATGTCCTTATTAAAAAAAAAAGAGCATCTTCCAAACTTCCACATAAGATGAATCAAAACAAATTATTAAAGGACCAAAAGCAGTCACTTTTAGAAAACTATCAACCACCCTCTCTCCCATCCCCTCAAAAAAGAATCTCATCTATGGGCCAATCATCATATTCTAATAAACTTGGAAATTTCCCGTGTTTGTGTTCCAAGGCAGCTGGGAGTTTACATGAGTAGTTACAGTTAAAAAGTTTAGCCTGCCAAAAAGTGTCTTAATTTCATGGCAGATCTAAAAGGGAGGACTTTTGACATCTGGATGGAGCTGGAAAGGCCAGGGGCAGAAAATCAGGTCATCATAGTGTGTTATCCTTGTGAAATCCCAGAAGAAAAGTTAGGGGAAGATTGTAAACTTAAAAAAAAAAAAAAAAGGCACTGCATCTGTATGATAATGACAGCAACTCAGTGTCCTTTTTCTCTCAGGCAGTAGTCTCTGCTGAATCC
Organism: Galeopterus variegatus; assembly: GCF_000696425.1. Lineage (NCBI taxonomy): Eukaryota > Metazoa > Chordata > Mammalia > Dermoptera > Cynocephalidae > Galeopterus > Galeopterus variegatus. The sequence continues at coordinate 104,709 of NW_007728390.1, forward strand.
TTTCCCCTACTACTTTAGGCATCCTATTTCTTTACCTTCGAAGATGTCTGGATCCTCACAGTAGGAGTCATAATTCCGTATCTTGGACACATAGTGGTATCTACAATACAACTCCTGGTGTAGTATGTGCCTATGCTTTTCCACTTCTTTGTTCCTGAGATGGGAATAAGATTGACCAAGTAACTACCCCACAGAACAGAATCTGTCTTAATTAACAAATTTAAAAAGCGTTTATAAGAAAGGTTTTTTTTCATATTCTTCATGACAAAATGTTTGCCTTACAGCACAGTCCTACCTTCTGCATTTCTAGCTGGCAGGTTTTGTTCTCCACTTCCAGAAATGTGTGTTTGTTACCATGTGTGCCACTTTCCTCTATAGAAAAGTGTTAAGACCTGTTAAGTTGCTAAATATGGATCACACCATGGGAGCTATATTGTGGAAACTCAAAAATCTCAACGAACAGGTTCTCTGAAGGTCATCTCTTTCAGCTCCCTGCCTTCATAGATTTACAATGGAAAATTATCTCAGAGAAATGTGGTCCAACCTTTTACCTAGTATTTCACATGTATTCAGCTCTGTCTCATGGATACAACAAGAGCCAGTTCCTAAATTAACCTATTCCAGAATGTCAATCAGTAAGTCAGTCTGTCAGCTAATTCTGAGCATCTACGATATTCCAGGCAGTACACATATATCATTGAAAATTATAGGCCCTGCCCTCATGGAGTTAACATTCTAGAAAATAAAATAGACAGTATAACATGATGAGTATGATGGGTTCTATGAAAGGGGAAGTATAAAGTGATATGAAAGCACAATTTTTAGGGACCTAGCCTAATCTGAGATAGCATTTGTGAAAAAGTGACATCTAAACTGAGAGTTGAAGATGAAGAGTAACAAAGATTGGTGCATTTGAGGAACTGAAAGAATCCAGTATCTGTAGAGCTTAGGAAGATAGATAAATGGTGGAGTTGTGACAGCAGACAGATCATGATTCTATATGCCATTTTATATTTTTAATTTATAAAAATTTTTATCCAAGAAACGATGTGCCATTGATAGAGTTTAAGGCACTGATCTAATCCAGTTTTTTAGAAAAATCACTCTAAAGATTGGAATTAAAGAATCAACATAAGTGATAAATCTGGAGGTTTTTTGCAGTAGTACAGATGTTAAAAAAAAAGGGGGGGGGGCGTACCTTGAACTGCTATACCAGCAGTAGGGATAAAGAAAAGTAGGTGAATTAGAAAGAGGTAAAATTGCCAATATTTGGTGAAAGACTGAGAAGAAAAAATCAAGTATGATACATAGTGAGTAAACCACAAGTTCTGAGAAGGCTCTGTTTTGTTTGTTATGTTTTCTTTTTGTTATAACCTTAGTATCTAGCAAATATGATGTATTTAAATAATTTTTGAATGAACAAAATTGAACAAATACATGAACATATACCTAGATTTCTATCTTGAGCAACTGGTGTTGAGCAACTGGTGAAGATGGTATTACTTATTTAGATGTGAAACAGAAAAAGGAGGAAAGTGTTTAAGGGGAATATGGGTACAGTTCCTTGATTACTCAGATCTAAAGCAGAAGTATTTCACATTTTAAGAAAAAGTAATAGACTATTTTTTAGAGCGGTTTTAGGTTTACGGAAAAATTGATGGGAAAGGACAGAGAATTCCCACATGCCTGCTCCCCTTCTCCCCCTGCCACAGTTTCCTGTATTATTTACATCTTTTATTAGTAAAGTACATTTGTTAAAATTGATGAATGAATATCAATACATTATTATTAACTAAATATCATAATCTACATTAGGGTTTGCTCTTTGTATTGTATATTCTATGGGTTTTGACAAATGTATAACATGTATCCACCATTATGTATCATATAGAATAGTTTTATTGCCCTAAAAATCCCCTGTGCTCAACCAATTCTTCCCTTCCTTGCTCCCCCCAAACTCCTGGCAGTTACTGATCTTTTTACTGTCTTCATAGTTTTGCCTTTTCTGGAATGCCATATAATTAGAATCATACAGCATATAGCCTTTTCAGATTGGCATTTTTCACTTAGCAATATGCTTTCAAGGTTGCTCCATGTCCTTTCATGGCTTGATAGCTCATTTCTTTTTATCATTGAATAATATTCCATTCTGTGAATATATCTGTTTGTTTATCCATTTAGCTATTAAAGGACATCTTGGTTGCTTCTAATTATGAATAAAGCTGCTATAAATGTTCATGTGCAGGTTTTTGTATGGACATAAATTTCCAGCCTATTTGAGTAAACACCACAGAGCATAGTTGCTGGATTATCTGCTAAAAGTATGTTTAGTTTTGTAAAAAAAACTGACAAACTGCCTTCTAAGTGGCTGAACCATTTTGTATTCTCACCAGCAATGAACGAGCGTTCCTGTTGATCCACATCCTCAACAGCATTTAGTGTCATCACTGTTTTGGATTTTAGCCATTGTAAAATGGCATCTCATTATTCTTTTATTATTGTTGTTTTTGCCATTTATTAATGGTGTCTTATTGTTTTAATTTGCAATTCCCTGATGAATACAACAATGTTGAGCATCTTTTCAAATGCTTATCTAACATCTGTATATCTTCTTTGGTGAGTTGTCTGTTCAGATCTTTTGCCCATTCTCTAATTAGATTACTTTTTTATTGTTGAATTTTGAGTTCTTTGTACATCTCCAATACAAGTCTTTTATGCGATGTGTGTTTTGCAAATATTTTCTCCCATTCTGTGGTTTGTCTTTTTATTCTCTTAACTGTCTTTCACAGAGCAGAAAATTTTAAGTTTAATGAAGTACAACTTACCAGTTGTGCTTTTGGTATTGTATCTAAAAAGTCGTTTGGTTGTTTTTTTTATTCTCTTAACTGTCTTTCACAGAGCAGAAATTTTTAAGTTTAATGAAGTACAACTTACCAGTTGTGCTTTTGGTATTGTATCTAAAAAGTCGTTGCCAAATCCAAAGTCACCCAAAATTTTTTTCCTATATTATCTTATAGGAGCTTTATAGTTTTGCATTTTACATTTAGATCTGTCATGCATTTGAGTTAATTTTTATGAAGAGTATAAAGTCTGTGTCTAGAGTCATTTTTTTTTTTTTTACATGTGGATGTCCAGTTGTTTCAGCACAATTAGTTGGAAAGATTCTCCTTTCTTCGTTAAATTGCCTTTCCTTATTTGTCAAAGATCAATTGACTAAAATTGTGTGGGTTTATCTCTGGGCTTTCTATTCTGTTCCACTGATCAACTTATTTATTCTTTTCCCTATACCACACTATCTTGATTGCTGTAGCTCTATAGTAAGTTTTGAAGTCAGGTAGTGTCAGTCCTCTGACATTTTTCTCCTTCAGTACTGTGTTGGCTATTCTGGGTCTTTGCCTTTCCATATAAACTTTAGAATCAGTTTGTTGACATTCACAAAATAACCTGCTGAAATTTTGATTGAGATTGTATTGAATCTATAGATCAAGTTGGGAAGAACTGACATCTTAACAATATTGAGTCTTCCTACCCATGAACATGGAATATCTCTCATTTATTTAGATCTTTGATTTCTTTCATCTGATTTTTGTAGTATTTCTCATATAAATATCATGTGTGTTTTGTTAGATTCATCCCTCAGTATTTCTTTTTTGGAGTGCTAATGTAAATGGTATTTCAAATCCAAGTCCTTCATTTCTGGTATATAAGATAGTAATTGACTTTTGTATATTAACCTTGTATCCTCCTCCCTTGTTATAATTGCTTGTTAGTTCCTGTAACTTTCCTTTATTATTCTTTTCTATATCAATGGTATCAGCAGAAAGAGAGATAGCATCTCTTTCGTTTCTCATATTAGTGATTTGTGGTTTTTTTTTTTTGTCTTTTGTCTTTTTCCATGTCCGGCAATGGATTGCAACCCTCAGTGTTGCCCCCGTACCGGACCGGGGACCGGCAACGGAATTGCAACCCTCGGCGTTGCCCCCGCGCCTCGCTCAGCCAGTGAGCGGGAACTGGTCTGTATGTGGGATCTGAACCCTCGGGCGGGAGCGCCGCCGTGCTTCCCAAGTGGCGCACTTATCCAGTGCGCCACCGGGCCAGCCCCGTGATTTGTGTTTTTAATTCTATTTTCTTAGGTAGCCTGGCTAAAAGTTTATCAACATAATTGATCTTTTCAAAGAGCCAGGTTTTTGTTGATTTTGTTGATTTTCTCTGTTGATTTCCTACTTTCAATTTTATTGGTTTCTGCCATAATTTTTATTGTTTATTTTCTTCTGGTTACTTTGAATTTAATTTGCTCTTCTTTTGTCCAGTTTCCTTTTAGTGAAAGCTTACTGATTTTAGATCTGTCTTCTTTGCTAATATACAAAGGGTTTTCAAAAAGTCATGGAAAGATGCATATTATCTTTTAATTCCTTTTTCCATGAACTCTTTATAAAGTATCATTTTATGTTTTCAATGCTATAAATTCTCTCTGAAAATTACTTTTGCTGCATCCCACAAATTTTGATAAGTCATATTTTCATTTTTACTTAATTTAAAATATTATTTCTCTTGAGACTTCTTTGATTCATTTTATTTAGAAGCATGTTATTTAATCTCCAGGTATTTTGAGATATTTTAGCTATCTTTTTGATTTCTCATTAAATTCCGTTATGGTCTTGGAGCACCCTTTGTATAATTTCTGTTTGTTTAAATTCGTTAAGGTATGTTTTATGGTCTAGAATGTGGTCAATCTTAGTGAATGCTCTATATCACCTTGAGGAGAATGTATATTCTGCTCTTGCTGGATGAAATATTCTGTAAATGTCAATTAGATCCAGTTGATTTATGCTACTGTTTAGTTCAGCTTTTTTCTGATTGATTTTGTACCTGCTGGATCAGTCAGTTACTATAAAGGCATGTTGAGCTCTCCAGCTGTGATAGTGAATTTGTATATTTCTCCTTACAGTTCTATCAGTTTTGCCAAATGTATTTTTCATTCTATTGTTTGGTGCATACACATTAAGGATTGTTAAGTCTTTTTTTGCATATTGACCCTTTTATTATTATGTAATGCCCCTCTTTATCCCTGAAAATTTTCCTTGTCCTGAAGTCTGCTCTGTCATAAATGAAGATAGTTATTCCTGCTTTCTTTTTGTTAGTGTCAACATAGGATATGTTTCTCCATCCCTTTACTGTTAAACTGTCTGTGTCTTCATATTTAAAATGGTTTCTTGTATGTGGATATGTATACACAGACATATACTTATACATAATATATAATTGGGTCTTATTAGTTTATCCACTGTGACAATCTCTGTGTTTTAATTGATATGCAGACCATTTACAATTGAAGTGATTATTTATATAGTTGGATTAACATCTGCCATATTTGTTATTGTGTTCTATTTGTTACCCTTGTTCTTTGATTCCTTTTTTGTCTTCTACTTTTTTCCTGCCTTCCATGGTTTTAATTGAAGGTCTTAGTGATTCTTTTTCTTCTCTCTTAATATATCAATTATACTACTTCTTTTACTTTTTTGAGTGGTTGACCTAGAGTTTACAATCTACATTTAGAGCTAATCCAAGTCTACTCTTAAATTACACCGTGTTGCTTCCTGTATAGTGCAAGTACATTGTAACAGAGTATTTCCAATTCCTCCTTTCTATCACTTTTAATATTGCTGTCATTCATATCACTTACCCATAGCTATAGTTGCTGAATACATTGTTGCTCTTTTTGTTTTGAACAAACTGTTATCTGTTAGATCAATTAATAATAATAAAATTAAGATTTTTCATTACCTTTATTTTTCCTGCTTTAACGCTTTTTTGTTTGTTTGTTTAGATCCAATATTCTGACCTATATCATTTTCTTTCTTTCTGAAGAACTTCTTTTAAAATTTCTTGCAAGGTAGTTCTGCTGGCATAAATTCTCTCAATATTTGTTTGTTTGAGAAAGTCTTTATTTCTCCCTCACTTTTGAAGGATAATTTTGCTGAGTATAGGATTCTAGGTTGGTGGGGTTTTTTTCTTTCAATACTTTAAATTTCTCTCTCTCTCTCTACTCTCTTCTTGCTTGAGTGGTTTCTGAGAAGCCAGATGTAAGTCTTATTCTTGCTCCTCCATAGGTAAAGTATGTTTTTCTTCTGGCTTCTTTCAAGATTTTCTCTTTGCCTTAGGTTTTCTGTAGTTTGAATATGATATCCCTATGTTAAGGATTCTTTGGTATTTATCTTGCTTGGTGTTCTCTGAGCTTCCTGAATCTGTGGTTTGATGTCTGTCTTTTGGAAAATTTTCAGTTACTATAACTTCAAGTATTTGTTCTGTTACTCTCTTTCTTCTCATTTTTGTGTTCACATTACAAATATGTTTTACCTTTTGTAATTGTCCCAGAATTATTGGAAATCTTTTCTGTCTTTTTCATACTTTTTCTCTTTGCATTTTAGTTTTGGAAGTTTCTGCTGACATTTCTTCAAGTTTACTTATTCTTTCCTTGGCTGTGTACAGTCTATTAATGAGCCATCAAAGGCATACTTCATATCTGTTGCAGTGTGTTTTTTATTTCTAGCATTTCCTTTTGATTCTTTCTTAGAGTTTTAATCTCTCTGCTTACATTACCTATCTTGTCTGGCATGTTGTCCACTTTTTTCCATTAGAGCCCTTACCATATTAATTATAGTTGTTTTAAATTCTCAGTCTGATAATTCCAACATCTTTGCTGTATCTGAGTCTGTTTGACACACGTTCTGTGTCTTTAGGCTGTATGTTTTGCCTTTTAGTATGTCTTGTAATTTTTGTTAGAAGCCATGTATGATGTACTGGGTAAAAGAAACTTTTTATGATTATCTGGATAGGAGTTAGGCTCTGCTTACTATTTCCTGTAGCTGTAACTGTCAGAGGGTAAAGTTTCTTCTAGTGTTTTCATTTTTGTCTCTCCCATTGTCTTTGGGTTTCAGTAGACACTTCTTTTTAAATAAAGTCTGAGATGGGCTCTTCTTTCAGCTGTATTCCCCTGTTATTATACAGGAAACCTACTGATGTGGTCATCAGGTGTGGGGAGAAGGGAAGCATCTTGTAGTCCTATGGTTAGTTCTGTCTTTTAGTGTACCTGTGCCCCAAGGATGTGACCTTCACAAGTGCTTCTCAGATGGTTCTCCACCCCCAACCCACTGCTCAACCCTTAGTTGACATATGAAGCAAGAGGATGCTGGAATTGGTATGTCTCTTTCCCCGTGTGGAAGACTAGAGTGGGCTGGAGCTGAGTATTTCCATTCCCTGGGTTGGTTACACTCTTACAAAACTCCAGTCAGTTAGGCTCCTGTAAAGTAGTTTCTGTTGAGTGTAAGCTTTGCTAAGAAAAACACAATGCTCTGGATATATTTCAAAATGGCTACCTTTTTCCTTCCCTTGCTAGAAGTATGAGAGCACCCCATGGATTTTTCAAGCTTGCCCACTTTAAGTCTATAGTAGTTCATCAATTATGGCTTAAGTTTTCCTACTCTGGTACTGGCTCCAGTGGTGATTTCTGCTCTTCTGCTTCTGCTCCAGTAAGATATATTCTCTGTATCCACCTATCTGTCTCTCCAGATTTTGAACCAGCAATTTTCCCTGTGACTCCAATCTCTGATGGATCTAAGAACAGTGTTGATATTCAGTTTATTCAGCTTTTTTGTTGTTGCAAGAACTGTAGTGAAAGCTTCTAAGCCCCTTACATGCTGGACTGGAAACTAGTAGTCAGTATTTGTCCTTTTAACTTATACTACATGGTTTAAATTTGGGGTTTTTGTTTGTTTTATGTGTTTTTTTTTCTTTATAGTAGCCTATAGCACTCTTATTAAGTAGGCTGGTAAGTGTCTTATCCTTTCTAGACAGATGGTTGTAGACCAAGGATCTGTTCAGTAGCTATCATTGTTCATATTAAATGAACCTCATGTACAACCTCATCCTTCATGTAATATTTTGCTAAAACATCAGGGCTCAAGAGGACTTTGGAGTAAAGGTCATTCGGAATATACAAAGGTCACTCCTATACATATTCCCTTCTTTCTCCAACAATCAGTTTGGGCACTATCCATTTTAGTATTGCTTTACATATTAATTTTCTTAAGTAGATGTTAACTAGAATTAGTTTCTGTTTCAGGCTTTAACAGCCAAGAGAATAGAAGTTCAAATGCATTTTTCCCTTTGGATATATTGTATTGTTAATGGTATCCTCCCCTTGAAGAAAAATTTCTTAAAAAGCAAAGACCTCCCCCTATGATCAGGAACAAGACAAGGATGTCTACTCTTTTCGTTTCTATTCAGCACGGTACTGGAGGTGCTACCTAGGGCAATTAGGCAAGAAAGGAAATAAAAGGCATTCAGATTGGTAGGGTAGAAGTAACACTATCTTTATTTGCAGATGACATGATCTTGTATGTAGAAAATCCTAAATAATTCACTAAAAAACTATTAGAACTAATATACAAGTTTAACAAGTTTGTAGGATACAACCTTGTATTTGTACCTTTGTGTATTGTGCAAAATATACACAAATAAATTGTATTTCTATACAATAGCAATAAAAAAAATTAAGAAAACAGCTCCATTTATAACATTAAAAAGAATAAAATACATAGTGGTAAATTTAACTAATGAAGTACAAGACTTATACTCTAAAAACTACAAAACATAGTTAAGGAAATTGAAGAACACCAAAATCTATGGAAAGATATCCCAAGTGTGTAGATCAGAAGACTTAGTATTGTTAAGATGTCAGTACTCCCAAAATTGACCTGTAGATACAACACAATCCCTATCAGAATCCCTATTGACTTCTTTGCTTAAGTTGATAAGCTGATCCTAAATTAATATGAAAATGCAAGTGACTCAGAACAGTCAAAACAATCTTTTTTGATTTCAAAGCTTACTACAAAGCTACAATAATCAAGAATGTGATAGGCACATAGATCAACAGAACAGCAGTGAAAGTTCAGATAAAAACCCTTGCATTTATTGTCAATTAATTTTTGACAAGTGTGCTAAGAGAATTCAGTGAAGGAAAGAATAGTATCTTCAATAACATGTTCTGTAACAATTGGATGTCCATAGGCAAAAGAATGAAATTGAACCCGTTGGTATACCATACACAAAAATTAACTCAAAATGTATTAAAGACCTAATTAAGAGCTCAAACCATAATCCTTGGAGTAAATTTTCTGACCTTGGATTAAGCGACGTTGTCTTAGACATGACACTAAAACCACAAGTGAAAAAAGAAAAGGTAAATTTGACTTAATCAAAATTAAGACATTTGGGCTACCAACAATATTGTTAAGATAGTGAAAAGACAACCTACAGGATGGGAGAAAGTATTGATAAATCGTATACGTGTTAAGAGACTTATATCCAGAATACACAAAGAATTCTTACAACTTAATAACAAAAAGATAAATAACACAAAAAATGCAAAGGATTTGAATAGACATTTCTCCAAAGAAAATATACAAATGGCCAATAAGCACATGAAAAAATGCTTGATGTCATTAGGGAAAATAAAATAAAAACCGCAAGAAATACTATTACACACCCACTAGGATGGCTATAATCAAAAAGAATCAACAGCAAGTGTTGGTGGAGATGTGGAGAAAGTAAAACTCTCATATATTGCTGGAGGGAATGTGAATGATGCAGCCATTTTGGAAAACAGCCTGGCATTTCCTCAAAAAGTTAAAGATGGAGTTAACTGTATAACCTAGCAATTCTACTGCTAGGTATACACCCAAGAGTAATGAAAACATTTGTCCATGCAAAAACTTGTGCACAGACATTCATAGCAGTGTTATTTATAATAGCAAAAAATGGAAACAACCCAAATGTTCATGAACTGATGAATGGATAAATAAAATATTTATACAATGAAATAGTATTCAGCTATAAAAAGGAGTACAGTAATGTTACATGCTACAATATGAATGAACCTTGAAAACAGAACATTAAGTAAAGGAAGCCAGCCATAAAAGACCACATATTGTATGATTCTATTTATATAATTGTTGAGAATAGACCAATTATAGAGAAAGAAAATAGAGTAGTGGTTGCCAGAGGCTGGGGAGAGGGGGATGAGGGGTGACTGAAGATGGGTACAGGGTTTCTTTCTGGAGTGATGAAAATGTTCTAAAGTGATCATAGTGCTGGTTGCACAGTTCAGTGAACATCCTAAAGACCACTGAGTTGTATACTTTAAATGGGTAAATTATATGGTATGTGAATTATATCTTAACTAAGCTTTAAAAAAAAGCAAATGTTCCGCAAGTTTAAAAGTGAGAGAAATTTTTGTTTCCTTCTTTCTTTCCCAGTCTTGGCTCTCTCCTGCCTGTTCTCCACCCACACTTCAAGTCAGCAGCCTCCAAGGAGCGCTCAGTTTACAGCCCCTGCTGCCACAATGTCAAACTCTGCAGAAATATATTATACAGAGCAGAAATCAAAAAGTCATAGTATGTGAAGTCCGACACAAACTGGCAATTACATAGAGATTCAGAGGTCAGGCGAAGGGCAAGGGTAAGAAGGACAGAGTTGACTCTGGAACACATTTAAATTCTCTTTGTCATGTAGCTTCCTTTATATTGTCAGTCAGAGGCTTTACTTCATTTATAGTCAGTTTTCCAGTTTTCTTTGTGTTTTGTTCATAATCTATATGTTGGTTTCTTTGCATATTTTTTCTTATGCATATTTGCTGAATCTTTGTTCCCCCTGAATTATTTGCACTCTTCTTCTATTAAACATGTTTGATTTGAAAATTGCATATGTACATTTTCAACTCCCTGATTATATTGTCAAAGAGAAAAATATATTTGGTCAATGATAAAAATCAATGGTCAGAAGTAAAGGAGGATGGCATCCCAATTACCAGATACCCATCACATAACATACATATGTTCCTAAGTTGGACAAATTCCCATCTCAAGGATATATTAAACTTTAAGAGTTTAACACTTTTCATTCCCTCTGCCTGATACAATGTCTGTCACTTCATATGTGCTCCATAAATATTTATGAATGAATGAATCAATGAATGAACTACCTGGATAGCCTCTACCTAGCACTAGAGCTTCTATCCTCTGTTCTCCTTGGGCCACTATGCCTTTTTCTTTTCCGAACCTACCTTTCTACCTTGAAGTCTCAGGAAGTATTGAGTATGTATAGAGCTTATAGCCATGTCATCTTTCTACGCAGAAAGAAGAAAATCACTCCAGAAGAGAGAAAAATATGACTACTATTCTGCTGTATTTAAATATGGGACTTGTAATCTGCTGTTGATAGTGATCAGAGATAGCACAGACTTTGCCAAAAAGCAGTGAAATCACCTGAGATTGTGTGGGAGAAACTGAGACTGCCCAGGGTCCCCTGAATTTTTGTCTGTCTTTGCTTGTCCCACTATTTATCTATTTATACTGGATCTAGCTAGATGACAGATAAGTAAAAAGTTGCCAGGAAAATAACCATGTCTTTCAAGACCCTTCTGCTGAGTCATAGAAATCCCAGCCACTTTGCCTGTGGAATAGCTTTGCTAATTGATTGAGTCATTGTGGACCAAACATGTCAAAACAACTCAGAGACAGGGACAGTGCTTGTATGAAGTTTCCAGGGGACTCTGCAGAACCTAAAAATACTTGAATTTATTGGTAGCTGTTTTGCAGGGAAGTGTGTTGAAAGTTACATTGTACTTGAAAACCAAATATTTAATGATTTTGGAAGTCTAAATTCAAGATAGTATTGACAAGCCAGTGTCAACCTAAAAATACTTGAATTTATTGGTAGCTGTTTTGCAGGGAAGTGTGTTGAAAGTTACATTGTACTTGCAAACCAAATATTTAATGATTTTGGAAGTCTAAATTCAAGATAGTATTGACAAGCCAGTGTCAGGATGTGATTTTACTTCCCTTTGCCCTTAGAATAGTATATCCAAAAGGTTATTTTCCAAGCTCACAGAAAACCAGGATTCAGAATATTTCAAACCATTTAATCTCTTTTATGTGTTAGTAGCCTAATGTTACAGCCCTATTCAGCCGCCATGTGCCTGCAAGCATAAATCAATACAAACTATGCTGATAAGCATCCAGTGTTATTGGAGGGATTATGTAGTTTGATTTTCCAAGAGGCTGCCTGATCTAGTCAGGAGAGGAGCATTTGCAATCCATTTTCGTCAGCTCAAGAATCCAAGGGAAGTAAATGAACTCTTCTGGACATCGGTTTTTACTTCCATAAAACATGAGTAGGAATCCTTTCTTCTCAGGAATGGTCAAAATGATTAATACAGCATTTGTTAGATGCTTTAAGCTCTGTCATCAACTGACACCTGTTAAGCATTTTTGTATGGCTGTGTTAGCCTTGAAGGGTTTACAGTCCCCTTGAAGGGGAGGCAAAGTATACCTGTAAAAAGATAAGTCACAGTGGAAAGTGATATATGATAAATGCCAAATAAGTGGTACAAGTAGTGGGAAGAAGAGGTGATGGCAAAGGCTACAATGGTATGGAAAGGCTGCCCGGAAAGACCAAGGGCCTTAAAGCAAACGGGAAGACAAGAATGGCAGCACATGAAAGAAGCACAAGACATCCAAAGAACCATGTCTAGGAATGAAGGCTAGAGTAAAGGGAGTTATAAATGGGAAAGCCCTGTACACATGTGAACTGGGATTATTCTTATGTTTCACTCAATTTCTAGACAGCACCATTTAGAAGCTATATTTGTCAATTCTGCCTTAATTTCCTAGTCCCTTTTATTTAACAAATAAAATATGGGTTTCACAGTTATGTATCTTTTCAAGTGCTTAGTCCCCATGGTAGCTTTTTGAAGCGTATCACATTTAATAGGGTTTCTTTCAGAGATTCTAAAAGTAATACACATTATGGAAATTTTGAAATATATGGAAAATTTGAAATTTGAAATTACTTATTTACATAGATTTGTGTGTTGAATTTTTCACTTAATATTATCTTATGAGCATTTCCTCATATTAAAAAGTTTAGCTACTTAGATCATTTCTAGTTTTGCCGTAGTATAAGTAATACTATGATGAACATCCTGCACATGTATCTTTGTCTAAATTTTCTCATTAGTTCCTTGGGATCAATTCCCAGAAGTAGAATTACTAGGTTAAGCCGTGTGCACATTTAATGGCTTTTGATATATATTAACGAATTGCTTTCTAGAAAAGTTTTACTAATTTACTCCCATGTATAGTAGATGAGTGGGCTCATTTTAATGTCACCTTGACCAGTATTAAATATTATCAGTTTTTTAAAATCTAATTTTGTAAACCAAAGGTACCTCATTGTTTTAATTTGCATTTCTTTGATTGCTGAAACATTCTTTAATGTTTATTATCTATTTATGCTTTTTTACCTTGAAGTATCTAATAATGTCCATTATCTTCTCTGTTCATGTTTCATAGGTGTATTAAATTCTTATCAGTTGTAGCTCCTCATGTAGTAGAGTTACTACTCCTTTGTCTTATTTACTGGAGTCATTTTCCCTGGTTTATTTGCCTTTTATTTTTGTTTTTGATATACTTAAGTTTTAAATTTGTATGTAGTCAAATCTATAACTTTCCTTTATGATTTCTATTATTGCTTTTATTCTTCAAAAGACATTCCACAATCAGAAATAAGATTAGTAACTCCATTTTCTTCTTTATTGTTCCACTTGAAATATTTAGATTACAAATGCATCCAGAATTTATTGTAGAAAAAGGACTGAAATGAGGATTTTATTTGCTTTTTTCTCATAAAGTTAATTTTCCCAGCACTGTTGTTGACTAATCCATTTCTCTGCGTTTGGCAATTGGATCTTTTAAATTTACAGTGAATTTTAAATTCATTATTGAGAAAGAGAGAGAAGAGAGAGAGTATGTTTGTGTGTGTGTGTGTGTGTGTGTGTGTGTGTGTGTGTGTGTGCGCGCACGCGCGCGCACGTTGACGGATAATAGGAAGTTGGGAAAATTTTCCACCATGTTAAACCAGAACTAGATTCTATTTTCAGTGGGAACCTGTAAGTCAAACATTCTCTGTGAGTTCAAATTTATCAAATCAAAGTTAACTGCTTTAGTTTTTATCTCTAGCTGTTCTCATTGATGGGAAAAGCATTTTAAGTGTTTCTTTATTGTTTGTTTGTTTTTTACCACTATTCTTCTACACAGACCAGTAAAGCCTGCTTCTTCACTCTAGTAATGTCATTTTTATTCCTGCTTTCATTCATACTGATCCTTGCCTGAAATGCCCTCTATATAACCATCTCACAGCAGTACTTCAATACCCAGATCAAATCCTAATTCCTCCAGCTAGCTTTAATATTTCTGTCCTCTGAACTCCAGTAGCACTGATAGTCTATACATAGCATTTGAGCACTTAAATTCATTTTATCCTATGCGTAAGTCTTATTTTATGAGGTATTGTAATCTTCTTGCAGAAACTATTTCTTTTTTTCCTTAGTACCTAGCACTAAGAATATTTTAAAACCTCATTTAAATATATGAATCAGGTCACTAGTTAAAATGTTAGGATGCAGGGGATCCATTGTTATCTATTTACAACCCTTACTGCCAGTATTTCATGGAACTAGTATAACTAGTATAACTCTGTACAACAGTAGTGAAATAAATTACTATCCCCATTTGACACTAGAAGGAATTGCAATACAAAGATAAAATGATATGCCTTCAATTACTTGAAGATGTCACACAGAAGTCAGAATTCCCAAATTCAGTCTTATTGTCTTTCCACTATTTCTTCCCTTTCCAAATCTACTTTGTTCTCAAAAACACTTTTTTCAATTTAGATCATATTTTTCAAAGTACGTTCGACAGAATCATGGTTCCACAGCATGCTAATATGTGTCCTGCAGTGAAAGTTTCACAGTAAATAAATTTGAGACATGCTCGATTAAACAAATTTCAATGGGTTTCTTTATAGCAGGACATCTCAGAATCTTTAATATTGTACTGGCCATATTTAATAAAACTTATCGCGTGCAGAACTTTTTTCACAGAGAATCTGTGAATGTACTTTGAGAAATAGTGCTATTCTATTCCTTTCCCTCTGCATTCACCCCTTTCCTGCTTGCTTCTTCTGTTCCTTTGGTTTTCTATCTGGGTACGTTGTACCAGTAAAATGTTCATACCTTTTTAAGATGCTTTGAGATGGGGATACCTGTCAGAAAGAATCACTATTTTGATATAATTACATCCAGTTCTACAAAAATAGCCAAAGTTTCACCAACAATGTAAATCTTATGGAAGGCTATTAGGTGGCATGTGGTATCTATTTCTCTGTACACAGGCAGCTTTTCTAAAAAGAGATATTTTGAGTTAATATGCTATAATTTACTAATTTGAATCTTTATTGGAATATAATTTCTCATTTTTGTTTTTGCAAGTGATTCGATCATTTGTATTCAGTGTTAACTATTAAAAAATGAAAATGGAACGGATATTTGCATTTATGGATTGTCTCTTTTTCCTTTTATGAATGCTCTATATTCTTCATTGGAGAACTCCCTGCCTTGTCTCCCTCTGATAATACTTGGCTTTTTCCACATCTGAAAAGATGTCTTGCTTATTGTTATAAACAAATTATTGTACTAAACTTTTCCTGTTGTTATAAGGATTGCAGCTTTAAAGCAAATGATAACCTGATCCTGGTTTGCTCAATTTCAGCCAAATTGAATCTTTCTAGCCCCTAATCTCCACCTGCTTCCTGTTGCTTCCTCTAAACTGTCCCATCATGGTCAGAGTTAGAGCTACTAAGGATGTCCTACCAATACTTCAAATGCAGTATGTCCTGAACCCCATGCTTTACTTTTTCTCCTCTCCTACCTGCTTTTTTTCCCTCTCTATTCCTTCTCCCCATTAAAGGCGTTACCACCCAATCACTTGCCCAAACTAAGAAACCTTAGATTTATTTCCTTAACTCATTCCCCTGGCTACATAGGATAAATTATCAAGTGATATCAACTACATGCCTTTAGATTTAGACATTTTTAATCACTTCCCCTTTGCCTAAATGATAAAAACCAAAGTTTCTTCTCCTGGATAAAATCCAAGATTCCTAACTCCAGTTCACCTTAACAACCTCTTCTTCTACTTTTCCCCTCTCATCCTGTGCATCAATCATACCTTCCCCTCAGCTGCCTTGCTCTTTCATATTTTCTACCTTTGCAAAAACTATTCCTCTGCCAGCAGTACTCTTCTTGGTCTGGTGAATGACATTAGATGGCTACATTAGTTGTGTAATGCTTCAAATCAAGCTACTACTTCCTTAGGTTTTTTGCCCCACAAAGTTGTTTTGCTAAATTGAGTAAAATTATAAGCCTCCTAGGGAAAGATTGTCTTGTTAAAAAAAAAAAAAAGACACGCAGGTTTGTTATTTATTTATAATTTCATTGCAGCAATTCAAAGAACGTGGTATTTGTTGAGGTTTGCTTTATAGCATCTTTGTGACCAGTTTTTGTAAATGCCCCATGGGTGCTTGAAAGAATGTGTTCTCCAGTAAATGAGTGCAAGTTTATATCTCTAGTGGGTCAAACATAATAATTGTACTATTCAAATCTTCTGCATCTTTACTATTTTTAAAAAATCTGCTTTATCAATTACTGAGAGAAGTGTTAAAATTTCCCTCTATGATTGTGGTGTATCAATTTATCCTGAATAGTGTCAGTTTTTGCTTTGTTTAGTGATATATTTTGAGACTATGCTATTGCAAAAGCTTAGAAATTTTATATTGTCTTGGTGAATTATTTTTTATCGGTATGTAGTGACTCTCTTTATTCCAAAACTTTTTTTTTTTTGCCTTATAATCCATATTGCACCAACTTTCTTTTTTACAAATGTGCTCAGTATGTCTTGGTGAATTATTTTTTATCGGTATGTAGTGACTCTCTTTATTCCAAAACTTTTTTTTTTTGCCTTATAATCCATATTGCACCAACTTTCTTTTTTACAAATGTGCTCAGTATGTCTTTTTCCATTGCTTGACTTTTAACTTTCTTCATACTTATATTTTAGATATCTCTTATAAGCAGTAGTTGGATTTGCTTATTAACATAATCTGAGAACCTCTGTCTTTTAACTGATAAATTTAGACTATTGCTGTCATACTTTTATTTCTAACATTTTATTTGTGCTATTTACCATGATTTTTATTTGCTTTTCCTTGTTTTTGTCTTTTCCTGCCTTATATTTTTTATTTTTTGATTTTAAAAAGTTAACATTACAAATATGACTGTATAGAGTGCATATATATTTTTAAGGTATTTTACACCTGAAATTACTTTTAGTCTTTGACATACATATCAAGGATTATATTTATCTCTCTTGTAATTCTTTCTGTTTTATATAGTGGTTAAAAATTCCATTACTTCCTATTTGCATGACAAATGTACAGACAATTTGCTTTTGGTTAAGAGGACAGAAAACATACGAGGGTGCTTCAAAAATTCATGGAAAGATTTGTATTACCTTTTTTGCTGTTTTGTTTTGTTTCTTTGGCAGCTGGCTGGTACAGAGATTGAACCCTGGACCTTGGTGTTATAAGCACCACACTCTAACCAACTGAGCCAACCTACTAGCCCTGTATTATCTTTTTTATTTTATTTTTCCACAAACTTTTGAAGTACCCTTGTATTGTTTCTAATTTCAAAGGACTTGTTTTTGCTTTTAATATTATTTAATTGACTGACAGAGATGTCAGACTTATAATCACTACTTGGCTGTTCATATACCTCAAAAAACAGTTTACTGATGTGTCAAGTCTACTAACTTAATGAGTGGAGTTAGTCCCTTCATAGATGCTACTACCAAAACGACAGTGCTTTGGGGATGGTATTAGTCAAAGTGAACATAAAACCTAAATATATACGTTTTCTTTAAAACATGATAACCTCATTAAACCTAGATCAAGATTTTTTAAAGGGATGGCAGGAGGAAAAGGAATAATTAAACAACACATACATTAAGAGATGCAGCTTTACTCTCTAGCAACACCAAACTGCCTATAGTTTCTTGTGTGGATGGTGCTGTTTTCCCTGTCCATGTCTTTGCTTCCACTGCCCTCCTCCCCTGCTGGGATGGCCTTAGTCTTTCCCAATAGCCAAGAGTTGGAACCAGCCTAAATGTCCATCATTGGATGAGTGGATAAGGAAAATGTGGTATATATATACAATGGAATACTACTCAGCCAAAAAAAAGAATGTAATACTACCATTCCCAGCAACATGGATGGACTTAGAGAAACTTATATTAAGTGAAATAAGCCAGGCACAGAAAGAGAAATACTGCATGTTTTCATTCATATGTAGGAACTAATAAAAATAAATAAATATACAAGCAAATAAATGAGGGGGAAAAAAGACACAATGATCACAATAATTTCTTGAACTTGTTAAGATAAGTGAAAGGATATGATGTTGATGCGGGGAGGAAGTAGTAGGAGGTGGGAAAAGAGGGAATTGGTAAAGGGACATGAAAATCAACTACATTGTATACTGATAAATTGAAAAATAAAAAAATTAAAAATAAATAAATAAATGAACTTTTGGAGGAATAAGTTTAGATTTACAGAAGTTACAAAGATAGTACGGAGAGTGCCTATATGCCTTTCACTCAGTTTCCCCTAATGTTAATTTTTTTTTATTACAGTGGTACATTTGTCACAATTAAGAAATTAACATTGGTATGTTACTATTAACTAAACTGTAGACTTTATGTGAATTTCACTAATTTTTCCACTAATGTTCTTTTTCTGTTCCAGGATCCAATCCAGGATACCATATTGCATTTAGTCATCATATCTCCTTAGTCTCTCTGCCTTGTATTTGATTGTTTTTTTAAGTTCCCTTTCCCCTGTGTTCTCATTAGTTTTGTGGTTTTACATTCTATTTCTATTCTTTTAGAAGTTACCAACACACCAGTTTTTCTAGGATGAGGAGAGAGAGTCACATTCTTTGCTGTTGCTGTGATAATATAAATTGATACAACTTCTAAAGAGGGAATGTAATGTGCATGTCTTTTGATCCAGTGGTTTCCCTCCAAGGATTCAGTCCTGCAGATTTATATACTTGTATGCACATCCCCGGTTATTCACTATATCATTATTAATAGTTGTCTAATAGGATACTAATGAGGAAATGTTTTCTATATGAATATGAAATGATGCCCAATATATTGTTAAATGCAGAGCAGGGAGGACAAAGTGTAGAACAGTGTGTTTAGTATGCTATGATAAATAGGTTTCCTTATTGTCTGTCTGTACCAAGAGGTAGGGGGTTTTTTTCTGGTCTGCCCTTTTGCTAAGGTTCAGCTCTTGAAGAGCCCTGTCTTTACACAGTGAATCTCATTTCTAACCCTGCTCCATAGGCATATCTAAGTCATTGTCTCCAGTCCCCATGCAGGCTTGAAAAACCAAGCCTCAGATAACTCCCTGCCTTCTAGGACAACAAAATGAGTTTTCATGTTACTATATGGTTCTGATAATGACTTTTTAAATAAATGTCTCAAAAACTCTACCACCTAGGGATGTGAAAAATGAAATAAAGAATAATGTCTGCAAAGAACTTAGCCCAATGTGTGACACACAAAGTACTCAATAAACATTAATTATTGTTGTGATTAAGTTGCTATAATTTTTTGCCTGTTGTTAGATTTGCTACTGATATTTATTTTTTAATTAGCATATTCATCATTATAAATTGTAATCTTTCCCCATGCCCTCTACTCGATCTATTACTACTCCCCAACCCTCCTTCCTACCCCCATCTATAGTATCTTTAGCTTTGTTCTCTCCTCTGAAAGTTCAACATATTATTGTGGTCTTTTCTTTCTTTCTTTTCTTTTTTTTCCCCTCCTCCTTCTTTTCCTTCTTTTTCTTCCTCTTTCCCTTCTATTCCTACCTTCCCTTCCTTCCTTCCTTCCCTTCCTCCCTCCCTCCCGCCCTCCCTTCCTCCTAGTTATGAGTGAGAACACGTGGTATTTCTCTTTCTGTGTTTGGCTTATTTCACTTAAGATAATTTTCTCTATGTTCATCCATGTTGCTGCAAGTGGCAGAATTTCATTCTTTTTATGGCTGAGTAGTATTCCATTGTGTATATATACCACATTTTCTTTATCCAGTTGTCCATTGATGAACATTTAGGTTGTTTCTGATTTTGACTATTGTAAATAGAGCTGTGATGACCATGGGAGTTTAGGCATCTCTTCAACATGATGATTTCCATTCCTTTGGATATATACCCAGAAGTGGGATTGCTGGATCGTATGGAAGATCTATCTGTAGTTGTTTGAGAAACCTCCATACTGTTTTCCATAATAGATGTACTAATTTACAGTCCCACCAACAGTGTAGAAGAGTTCCCCTTTCCCCACATCCTCACCACAAGTCTAACTGGTGAGGATGACATCTCAGTGTGGTTTTGTTTGTATTTCCCTGATAATTAGTGATGCTGGGCATTTTTTCATGTACCTATTGGTCATTTGTATGTCTTCTCTGAAAAATGTCTATTCATCTCCTTTGCCCATTTTTAAATTAGATTATTTGTTTTATTACTGTATAGTTGTTTGATTTCCTTATATATTCTGGATATTAATCCCTTGTTGGATGTAGAGTTTGCAGATATTTTCTCCCATTCCTTAGGTTGTCTTTCTTCTCTGTTGATCATTTCCTTTGCTGTGCAGAAGCTTTTTAGTTTGATATAATCCCATTTGTTTATTTTTTCTTTTGTTGCTTGTGTTTTGGGGTCTTATTCATAAAGTCTTTGCCCAGTCCTGCTTCTTGGAGGGTTTCCCCTATGTCTTCTTTTAGTAATTGTATGGTTTCAGACCTTATATTTAAGTCTTTAACCCATTTTGCGTTGATTTTGGTTTATGGTGAGAGGCACATATAGAATTTCATTCTCCTACATGTGGATATCCAGTTTTCCCAGCCCCATTTACTGAAGAGGCAGTCTTGTCCCCAGTGTATGTTCTTGTTGCCTTTGTCGAAGATCAGTTGGCTGTAAGTAAATGGGTTGATTCCCAGGTTTTCTATTCTGTTCCATTGATCCAAGTGTTTGTTTTTATGCCAGTACCATGCTGTTTTGGTTACAATAGCCTTGTAATCTAATTTGAAATCAGGAAGTGTTATGCCTCTGTCTTCACTTTTTTGCTCAGGATTGCTTTGGCTATTTGGGGTCTTTTGTTGTTCCATATGAATGTTATGATTGTCTTTTCTATTTCTGTGAAGAATTTCATTGGTGTCTTGATGGGGATTGCATTCAATCTGTAGATTGCTTTAGGCAGAATGGACATTTTCACAATGTTAATTCTTCCAGTCCAAGAACATGGTATGTCTTTCCACATTTTTGTGTCCTCTTTCATTACTTTCAGTTGTGTTTTATAGTTTGCATTGTAGAGATCTTTCACTCCTTGGTTAAATTGATTCCTAGGTATTTTATTTTGGGGGCAATTATTGTAAATGGGCTTGCTTTCTTTATTTTTTTCTGCTAGTTTGTTATTGGAATATAAAAATGCTACTCATTTTTGGGTGTTGATTTTGTATCCTACAGGGATGCAAGAATGGTTCAACATATGCAAGTCAGTAAATGTGAGACACCATGTCAACAAAATCAAGTACAAAAACCATATGATTATCTCAATAGATTCAGAAAAAGCATTTGACAAAATTCAACATCTCTTTATGATAAAGACTCTCAGCAAATCAGGTATAAAAGGAAATCATCTCAACACAATAAAAGCCATATATTACAAACCAATCACCCGTATCATCTGGAATAGGGAAAAGCAAGAACAGGAACAAGACAAGGATGCCCACTCTCACCACTCCTATTTAACATAGTTCTGCAGGTACTAGCCAGAGCAATCAAGCAAGAGAAAGAAATAAAGGGCATCCAGATTGGAAAGGGAAGTCAAACTGTCCCTGTTTGCAGATGACATGATCTTATATATAGAAAAACCTAAAGACTCTACCAAAAGACTCTTAGAACTGATTAACAATTTCAGTAATGTTGCTGCTGATATTTAGATTGCATTTCTCAAATTTTCTTTTCTCATACCTCTTTTTAATGAATATAAATATATCACATTCTAATTAGTATTATTTAAAATTATAAAATAAAACAATTTTATTTCTTTTACTAATGTTTATTTTTTATTTTAACTTCTCAATATACACGTAGTTGATTTTGTTGTCCCCTTACCCGTTTCTCTTTAACCCCTCCCTCCCTCCCCTCCCTGCCCCCACTACATCATTTCTGTTCACTTGTCTTAACAAGTTCAAGGAATTGTTGTGATTGTTGTGTCTTCTAAAGGAAAATAAAAGCAATATATATATTTATTCCTTCCTCTTTCCCCCTGAGTAGATTCTCATATATATTTCCTTCTGCCATAAAAGGGTGCTGTAACCTACTTTAGATCCATTTATTTAGCTTGTTTCCAATTGTATATTGTTTTATTTTTCCTTTTTTTTCTCCTGAGAATTCTGTAATATAAATCTTCATGCATATAGCATCTTTAGTCTAGTAAATTATTCCCTTTAAGTAAATTTCTAAGAGTGGAATCATTATGCCAAGGAGTACAAATATTTTTGTGATTTGCAAGACATAAGGTAATATTTCTTCCTAAATGATTTATCATATTATAGTGCTATTTGCAATGCAGTAGTATACTGATCTTATCAGAACCTTGCATACATCAAGAATTAATATTTTTAACTTATTTGCTAATTCTTAGGCATATAATAGGAACTTCTCATTGCTTTGTTGTCCACTTCCTTGATTACTAGTGAATGTAAACTAGATGTTTACACAACATACATTTCTGGTATCTTTTATTATTTTAGTTCATATTACTAGGCATTAATCTAAAAAATTCTTATTTAGACTCTTGTACTCTGAAAAGGTTTGAAGCTTTAACAAACCAAAAAAGGAGAGAAATTAAACCAGAAAGTGGCTGTGTTTATAAACAAGCAGTCTTGAAATATAAGACCATTGTGGTGATTAGAATGGTCTGTATTCCAGAATATCCTCCTTAATAGATGCCAAGTTCACCAGCTAACTGGGAAAAGGTAGAGCAGTATGTTCATCTCCAAGGTGGTCCAGATAAGGCAAATCTGAATTCCTAAATTCCACAATTACACTCAGCCTGAAAACTGATCATGCCGTAGTCCATCTAGGTTTTTGCATTAAGGATTTTACCCTCCCAAAGTGTTACAGGATTCTTGCTTTAAAACAAACAAACAAAGAAACAAACAGAAAACAGACTTCCACTAGATCTGAGATCATTTCTCTCTTTACAAATGTATTAAATAATAAAACAGAATCACATGTTCTTTTTCCAAATACCATGTTAATTCAAAAAGACCTTTTCATTAGATGGTATGTACACAAGGGCTACAGATTACAAAGGCAAAAAATTAAATAGTACAGTTTACAAGGATGCTTAGGAGAAAACCTTAACAGGGGTAGTGCTCTGTTTGCAATCTAACATTCATAGGGAACTGCCTAGGGAGGACCTGAAATGGTTTCATAATCTGTAACCATAAGGGTTGACTCAGATCTTTATCTTTTATAAATTGCACTCATAACTTGGTGCTTTACTCACTTTCCCAAAGTCTAAGTGTGTTTGGTCCAATGATTTAAAACAAGCTGAAGGAGTCTGTGTTTGGGATGTGTGTGTGTGTGTGTGTGTGTGTGTGTGTGTGTGTGTTTTCCCACTGCATTTTCTGAATAGTAATCTCTCAAATGCTGTTAGTGTCTGAAATCAGTTAACCCTTATAACTTCATCTGCCTTTGGGGTTCTTTCTATTTTCTTACCAAATTGGAGTAGAGCCTAGTGACCAAGGAACAGACAGCTGTGTTTTTGGTGTGAAATGGGAGGAGGGGTAAAAGCCAGAGAAGACGGACCTTAGAGACACACTGAACACAGATGTTGTTGCTGCCACACATTTTCAGTGCTGTTGACTTGTATAAAGCTAGTCGTTAGAGAGTGAGTGTATTACAAGTCCTCACATGAAAATGTCTTCTCTCCTCCTCTCAGTGACTTAGCCATTAGTCTCACCTTAATTGCTTCAGTCACTAAATAATAACGAATACATGAGGAGACCCCTGGCATGAGTTCCCTCTGCCCGGTTAAGAGTTCAAAGTAGCTTGTGATGACTTTATTTGAAGAGTTGGGGATATGTTAAGTAATATACATAGCTCATCATGCAATAGCAGGATTTTCCAGGAGAATAACCCACTCAGCCCAACCAGCCACATGACTTGTCTCCAACACAGGCCAATATCAGATATAACCTGGGAATGGTATATGTGCCCCCATATGGATCCAATAATGAAACACTGTCTGTATCACAAGAAGAAAGGCTGTGTACTCTCTCCAGTTGATAATCAGCTTAGCTTCCAGCTTAGGGCTTTTTGTTTGTTTTGGGGATTATTCATAGCTAGGTACAGTGACACTCAAATATACAATACACTTTTTATATTAAAAAATGATTAAGAAGTTTCTAGAATGTATTGTCCCTTGCCTTCAGCTCTACCTATAGAGATATAATTATTATATACCTGTCCTTATGTCTGCATAAAAATATTTCCATCCATACTTTAAGGCCCACCTTTTCTGTAGAAAGCATTCTGATAAACTTTGGCCACATAATCAGCCCTGTGAACTTTTCCCCCACATTGCATTTACCTATAGCATTGTGTAGGTGTTAATCGGTTTGGTGTAGCATTTACCTCTTCTTTTGGATCTGATTCTCTTTTTCAGTGGCAGCCATACTATTTCCTGTATCTTACAGGACTCACTATTCAAGTGCCTAGAACATACCAAATAGAGGTATCCAGCCAACAAAAGGGCAGAGGTTGCACGTGTTTAAAAGAGTCTCCATCTTCCCTGTTTACTCCATTAGTGAAATCTCCCCAGTTTCATGAAGCTCTTATTGACTTATCATTATGAATACACTGACTGTCAGTTATTCTGGATCTCTGCTCTATCATCTCTTACTTTTTCCTTCATATCCCTTGCCTTTATTCAGTTTTGGGTCTTTACCCATTTTTGGATCTTTATCCAGTTTATCCTTCTCTAGCTTCACCTGGCTGGCTAATTCACAAGGGTTTCCCCAAACTAAAGAGAAGACAGATAAAAAAATTTAGTCAGAGTATTTATGGTTTTCAGATACATATGTTAATCAAATAGAACATGTTTTTAAATATCTTCTGGGAGACCATTCAAAAGAAGTTAGCCTTTGCCCTAAGGTAGTTTAAAAGTTAATTATTCCTAGAGGTTCATTTATTCATTCATTCATTCAATAAGTATTTGCTTAGCCTTTACTTTGTGCCAGGCACTTGAGATACATCAATGAAAAAAACAGACAAAGATTCCTGACCTCACAGAGCATACAATTTAGGGCAGAAGAGTGAGGAAATAAGATAAACAATAAGCATAATTAATAAATTCTGCAGTTGTAGATAGGTAATAAGTACTGTGGAAGGAATAAGAAAGTAGAACAGGGGGAAGGGATTTGAGAGTATGGGGACTTGGGAGAACAGGTTGCAGTATTAAATATTATAGAATAGACCTCACTGAGCCAGATTTGAGCAACGCCTTTATGGAGATGACATAATAGTCAAGCAGATATCTGAGAGAAGAGTAGTATTCCATGTGATGGGAGAGCCATGATTTAGTATTTAAGATTTACAGTCTTTTTAAATTTAGTAATTTGATGTGAATTATTTTATTCTTATTTTTAAAATGAAGAAATCTGATGTACCAGCTGAATATCAGCCCTGGATTAAATGAATTAAAATTGAGGTGGATTTTAGACAGAAACCATTATCTATATTAGGAAAAGTTAGACACAGAAAGGAAAGGGGAACTAACCTAACTCCCTTAGACTCACAAAACTGAACATTGCCCAACGCACAATGTTTTAGGTGAGCACTGTAATAGCATGTCATGCACAGCTCATCTTCCTTGGGCCTCAGAGATTTTTCTTATAAAGTGAATTGATTTCAGATATTTTCTTTGATATGATGTTAAATTGTCACCAATTTCCCTGTGCAATATAACATACTTAAATTTGTTATGAAACAAGTTAAATGAATTTCAATGAAGAGAGGGAAGCTACAGCCTGGAGACCTTAGGTATAAGTCTGAGTCATTTTTTAGTAGCCATATTACACTGTACATGCTTTGAATGCTCTGGAAATTATTTGGGATGTTTTCGTGGAGGTCAGAGTGCCCATCTGGAAGGTCTCTAGGGCTAATAATAGACGCTTGCTTATGATCATCTCTGCTGCACCTAGAGGGCATGAAGAGCCAGCCCTCTTTCTGGTATTTTCTAGTTGCCTTGGCTGGATAGCAACCCATCTGCTTGGATTTAAATGTGGGAGGGCCAGCAGAAATAGGATTTGCAAGTACTGGAAACAGCACTTAGGAGCAGTTTAGAAAGAACTGAGCATATTCTCTAATCCAGTTTATGTTCTCACCAGGCCCTGGAAAATACAAATGCTCACAGGTAAGTTCACCTTAATTTCCACCTGTGGGTACCTAATGAAACCTTAGCATTAAAAGCTTTTTAAAACATTTATGTAACATTTGGGATTTCCAAATCCCTTTACTATTTTTTTTTTGGCTAATTAATCTCTGCAACTTCCCTCGGAAACAAGCTGGTATTTTTTTCCCCATTTTAGAGATTAGACACAAATGGGTTAAAGTGACTTACCTGAAGCTATACTGTGAGTCAGGTCCCTGGCACCTCTGTAGTACATGAACCAGTATTCAACTGTGACTTCACCAGCACAAATTGTTTAACCTTAGCTGAGCCTTAGTTTTTTCCTACATATGAGGACATTTCATAAATTCTGTGGAAAAATAGAATTAAGTGATAATGTGAATCTTTCCGTGAACTTTTTGAAGTACTCTTGTATATGGGGTACTAATAATCTTTGTCCTACCTATTTCAAAAAATGATTGTGAAAATAAAATGAAGCAAACAGAGTGCTATAATGCTAGTTATAATTAAGTAATGGATTAAAGCAGAAGGACAGAGGCCTAATTATTTCATATTTAGGGAGTTCTTGTTTAGGGCCAGAGCAGAAAAAAAAATGAAGAGAGAGAAAACCTATGACTGGGGCCGGCCCGGTGGTGCACTGGAGAGTGCGCCGCTTGGCGGCGCTCCCGCTGAGGGTTTGGATCCCATGTGGAGACCAGTTCCCACTCACTGGCTGAGCACGGTGCAGGCGCAACACCAAGAGTTCCCACTCACTGGCTGAACACGGTGCAGGCGCAACACCAAGGGTTGCGATCCCGTTGCCGGTCCCCGGTACGGGCGCGACACCGAGGGTTGCGATCCCGTTACCGGTCAGTAAAAAAGACAAAAAGGAAAAAAAAAAAAAGAAAACCTATGACTGACCCTTTAACAAAACTAAGCCACTCTTCCCCCCATTTGACTCAGATTAGAGTAGGAAAGAAACAGAAAATAAAACATAGTAAACTAAAATTAAAAGAATGAGGAATGCTAGGAGAAAAAAGGTAAAATGAAAGAGGTAAATTGTGAGTCTTCAGTACTAGTACAACAATGCTATAAAAACTGCTAATCTTGGCATAAGAATTACTGTATGAATTCAAGCAGTATTGCAACAGGATGAAAGAAGCTTAAAATCCAAGAGCAGATTATGCTTTTTTTTTTTTTTTCCCTTTTTGTCTTTTTTTCGTGTCCGGCAATGGATTGCAACCCTCAGTGTCGCGCCCGTACCGGACCGGGACCGGCAACGAGATCGCAACCCTCGATGTTGCGCCCGCACCTCGCTCAGCCAGTGAGC
>NW_007728390.1:132611-145764 GCF_000696425.1 Galeopterus variegatus
ATCCAAACCCTCAGCGGGAGCGCCACCACGCTCCCAAGCGGCGCACTGTAGCAGTGCGCCACCGGGCTGGCCCACAGATTATACTTTAACAGCTGGATTCTGCTGTCCAAACCATTGGTCTGTATCCCAGATCTGGTAATGATCATTCAAGATCATATAGTCCTGCATTCTACCTCCTCACTGCCTTGCTCCCTCATGCTACTGCCTGAGACCCAGTAACTTGGTTGTCAATATCCACACACTGGCTGGCCACTTGATGATTGCAGTTGATGTTCTCTTCAGCCTTCTCTGGCCTTAAGAATTCCAAGCCAACAATTTCTTTCAGTGTTATCACTGCTGAACGCTAGTGCTTGTTGTTGCTTATAGAAAGCAAGGCCCCCTGATACAAACAACTGCAGAGACAATCAAGTTACCAAAACATTGGTTTTTCTTTTTATTCTCTCTAGGTTTTTTTTTTTTTCTTTTCTGCATTTCTTTAAAAAAAAGATTGGGCATATAAGAGTAGAATTGAAGGATAAAGGAAATGTAAAAAACTGAAGCAAGCTGTGAAAGATAAATGCAAAAGAAGAGGTCCTGGGAAAAAACAAAAATTTAGCAGGTAAGGAACACTATTGGAGAACAGTAGAAAAATAAATTATTCCTAATCAGTTAAAGTTGATTAAAGAGATTAGTAATTGTCTTAGATATAAACACATATCTAAATACATACATACATACATACATACACACATATACCCACGCACGCACACCATATTCTGGGACCCTTGTTGGGTGGCCTCCTTATTCTAAATTTAATCCCTAGAAATTAAGGCAGAATCAAAGAATTCATGAATGTGCATAAATGCTAAACTGTAAAATGACTTTATTCTTAGGATTAAAGCTCTCTGGCTACTAGAGCAAGAAGCAACCTGAAAAATTTACCTTTCTGATGAGTTGAACACTAAATATTCACTTTACATTTTACACAGTAATGTGCAAATCCACAAATAACACTTTTTGAGTGTTCTCTTAGTTGGCAAAAGGCAAGTAATTTTTTTTCTGAGTGCACATTGACTGGCAATATGTTCACTATCTCCCCTAATAGCACACATTTTCCTTTTTCCAAAGAGTCCTTCAGTGATTTAGAACAAGTTACTTAACCTCTCTGGCCTCATTCTCTTCATCTATACAGGGGACTTATTAATAAATTCTGCTTCATAGAGTTGTTTTGAGGATAATTAAAATGATGTATAAAAATGCTTAGCACCATGTCTGGCACATAGTAACCATATTAGTGCTGTTACTTACTGGATGCTTAATTATGGGATAGGTCCTGTCCTAGTTGAAGCACAAAGAAAATAAAGCATAATCAAGGAGCTTAATGATGCTCCTTATCTTTTCAATTGCTGGAAGCCCCTAACTAAAATTGATATCTGTCCCTTGAAGCAGACCCTGGTCTGAGGAAGCACTCGGGCATCCATATTCACATTGTGATTATCCTACATCATTTTCCCTGACCTCCACTCTTATGCCTGGCCCTTTGAAGGCAAGTTCCCCCACTCCTACCTTGAAGAGGGAGTGCCCCTGTTATGGAAGACTGTGTCTCAGCCACTAGACCAGGAGCTCCTCAGTGGGGGGAATTTTTCTTTCTCTGTGAGCAGGCACTTGGTACATAATGAGTCTTGCACACAGTGAGTGCTCTGAATGCACCCACTCCTTTTACACCAGCTCCTTTTTGTAGCTGAGGTTGCAATACCCTTATTCTGTGCCACTGAGTTTGGAAATCCAGCTTGGGTATCTATGCTGTACCAACCAGAGAATCCTGTTTCTTATCCTAATTTGAGCAAAGGGGAGAGAAAGTAGTTAAGAGGGAGGGATTGTGAGGTTTAGGTCCAGAATTGCATAATGTTTTTTAACTTCCAACTTTTCCTGACCTGCAAATATTGGTATTATCCAGGGTAGATCTAGCAATGGGAAAATAAGTTGTACTAATGGAATTCTATGGGAAGCACACAACGTAAACCTTTAATCCACAAAAGTAGGCATATAGGAGAAGAGACAGAAATACCTTGGTTCAAGTCACCTTCTTCTCTTGCCTTGATTATTACAACTTTTCTTAATGGTTTCCCTGCCACCATTCTTATGGACTGCTGAATCATTCTCCATGTTGCTGTCAAATGGAAGTCATCTCTCCCCTCTCAAAGATCCCATGACCATAACTCACTTTTATGACATTTATTGCTTCCTACCTTGTATATAGAACCATGTATGCATATCTTATCTTTGCCAAATTAGAAGGCTGTGAGGTCATTGTGCTGCAATCTTTCACCCACTTCATTATCAGGGTTTATTCTTTTATAAACTGCCCATCCTACTAATCTATGGAATCAGTTGCATATATTCAAATCCTGGCTTTGCCATATGCTAGTTGTCTGATTATGTGTAAGGTAACCTTTTAGTGCCTCCGTTTCTTCACTCGTAAAAAGAAGATAATAGAATCCCATAGAGCTACTATGAGGATTAAATAAGGAGATATACAAACAATACCTGGCATGCAGTTAGTACTCAATAAATGTTAGCTGCTGCTGTCACTACTACTACTGATGCTGCTCCTAGTCAGATGAGAGTGTCCTTCCTCATGGCTCTTGATGTTCTATGCTTGCTTCTAAGGTGATGACTTTCCTATAAAAAAGAGACTCATTGTTTAGTCAAAGGTATGAGTAGTGGTTACAGTATTAGCTCATTAAAAGCAGGATCTATACTTACTTAGTTTGTATTCCTTACAGTGTTGGGAAAATAGATACTAGTTAATGTCTTAAAATTTATTTTTCCTATTCTAAAACTGATACATGTTCATTAAATAAATTTTAAAAATATAGGAGATACAATTCAGAAGGAAAAAATTACCTGTTGTCATACCGCCTGGAGATAATTACTGTAAATATTTTGGTGTATTTCCTTTCCTCACTTAATATATATTTTTACATAGCTGAGCTCATACCATATGAGGGGTCTTCAAAAAGGTCATGGAAGGATTCACGTTATCTTTTAATTCCATTTTTCCATGACCTTTTTGAAGTACCCTCATATATTTGATATTCTGATATTTATTACTGGTTATTTTAAGAACATTTTCTCCTGCCATTACAAACTTAAAGTTGTCATGATTGCACTATATATTATATTAGCATTCCCCTGTTGTTGAATGTTGCCAATTTTTAGTTAATATAAATAAGTGTGTAGCGATCATTTTGGTATATAAGGCTTTTTAAATCATGTCAGATGACTTAGTACAAACTATCAGGAATAAAATCACTGTGTCTATTAGCATTCCCCTGTTGTTGAATGTTGCCAATTTTTAGTTAATATAAATAAATGTGTAGCGATCATTTTGGTATACAAGGCTTTTTAAATCATGTCAGATGACTTAGTACAAACTATCAGGAATAAAATCACTGTGTCAAAGAATATCAGTGACAGTATATGAGATGTCATTTATTTTAGTTTTTGGCATCCATTTTCTTCCCTTTTTTGAAAACTGAGGCAACATTTGGTCAACACTAAGCTTCTATAATTCTTATTTTTCAGTAATCCTTAGTGTTTACATATTGAGAAAATAAAATTAAGGGTGAGGAGGTGTCTCTGCAGAATGGCCTGGCATGGATGTCACAGTCTGAGCAGAATGAGGAGGATGTCTGTGCATGGAGGGTGCCTTAGTGAAGGCATAATTTACATACATCAAAATTCACTCTTTGTAGTGTACAGTTCTGACAAGTGCATACAGTCATATAACCACCATCATAACCAAGATATAGAACAGTTCCATCACTTTAAAAGGTTTTTTTTCATCCCCTTTGTAGTCAAATCCTTCCTCTACCCCCAGACTTTGGAAATATTGATCTGTTTAGTGTCCCTATATTTGTGCTTTTTCCAGAATGTTATATAAATGGAATCATATGAGTACAATATGAAGCTTTTTGAGTCTGGCTTCTTTCACTTTTTTCTCTCATTTTTATTCTCTTTTAAAAAGCAGAGGTTCTTAATTTTGATGAAGTCTAATTTTTATCA
The DNA here is from genome assembly GCF_000696425.1 of Galeopterus variegatus. NCBI lineage: Eukaryota > Metazoa > Chordata > Mammalia > Dermoptera > Cynocephalidae > Galeopterus > Galeopterus variegatus. The sequence continues at coordinate 136,659 of NW_007728390.1, forward strand.
TTTTTTTTATCTGTACACTTCGTTATATGTAAGAAATGTTTATTACTTATGCCAAACTCACAAAGGTTACTTTTTCTTCTAGAAGTTTTATAGCTATTGGTTTTGTATTTAGGTATGATCCATTTTGAGTTAATTTTTGTAGATGGTACAATATATAGATTGGAGTTGTGTTTTTGGGTTTTGTTTTTTTGGTGTGTAGCTGTAGTGGGCTGAGTGGTGGTCCCCAAAAAGATATGCACACATACTAATCCCAAAACCTGTAAATATTACTTTGTATGGCAAAATAAACGATTAAGTTAAGGATCTTGAGAGGAGGCATTTATCCTGTATTATCCAGGTGGGTCCCTAAATGCAATTGTATGTATCCTCATAAGAGAGTAAAAGAGGGATTTTGGGGACACACAAAAGATGAGGAGGCAATGTGACCACAGAAGTAGAGATTGGAGTGACATGTCCACAAGTCAGTGAATGCCTGGAGCCACCAGAAACTGGAAGAGATGAGGAACAGATTCTCCCCAAGAGCCTTTGGAGAGAATGCAGCCCTGCCAACACCTTTATTTTGGACTTCTGGTCTCCAGAACTGGGGGGGAATAAACTTATGTTGTTTTATGCCACCCAGTTTGTGATACTTTGTTATAGTAGTCACAGGAAACTAATGCAATGGCTATCCAATTCTTCCAGCACCATTTATTGAGAAAGCTCTTCTTTCTCTTTTGAGTTGCCTTTGTCAAGACCAATGACCACACATATGTGTTGGGCCTATTTCTAGACTGTCTACTCTGGTACATTGATCTATGGGTCTGTCATTTCACTAAAACTACTTTGTTGTAATCACTGTAGATTTATAATAACCTTTGAAAATAGGTAGTGTGAATACTCCAGCTTTGTTTTTCTTTTTAAAGAATTTTGTCAGGTTTTCTAATTTCTTTGCTTCTCCATATAAGTTTTAGAATCAGCTTGTCAATTTCTACCAAAAAAAAAAATCCTGCTGGAACTTTACTTGGAATTGTGTTGAATCTTTAGATCAGTTTGGGAAATTTGACATCCTAATAATCTTGAGTCCTCTGATCTATGAACATAGTATATCTCCTCCATTTCTTTAGGTCTTCTTTGATTTCAGGCTAGTTGGTTTTTCAACCAACTTCCTATGAAGTTTTTACGCTGCTTTGATTTCTTTGGTCATTGTATTAGTTCGTTTTTGTTGCTTATAACAAAATAGCTGAAACTGGGTGATTTATAAAGAAAACGAAATTTATTGCTTACAGTTTCTGAGGCTGGGAAGTCCAAAATCCATCTGATGGTGACAACGGTGACCCAGGAGTCTCACATTGCAAGATGGCGGAAGCAGAGAGAGCAAGACAGACAGACTCTGCTCTTCTTTTAATGGTGACAACGGTGACCCAGGAATCTCACATTGCAAGATGGCGGAAGCAGAGAGAGCAAGACAGACAGACTCTGCTCTTCTTTTCCCTCAGGACCATATCCCTGACCACTGTTTATAATCCACTCAAAGCCCTCAGAACCACACCCCTGACCACCATTTTTAATGTGTTCACTACTGGATGGTCCTTCAATCCAATCACCTCTTCAAAGCTCCACCTTTCAATTACCATAATAGGATCTCCCACCCTCTTAACAGTCACAGTGGGGGCTAAGTTTCTAATACATAAAACTTGGGGGACACAATTCAAGCTTTGCGGAGTTTTGGGGAGACATAAGTCAATCCATGACATTCCACCCCTGGTCCCCCAAAACTCATGTCCTTTTCACATGCAAATATATTCATATCATCCCCAAAGTCTTAACTTGTTTCAACTCAAGAGTCCAAAGTTCAAAGTCCCATCTGTGAAATCACTACAAGTTATCTACTTTCAAGATACAATGGTGGGACAAACATAGGGTACATATTCCCATTCCAAAAGGGAGAAATAGGCCAAAAGAAAAGCATAATAGGTCCCAAATAAGTCTGAAACTTAGCAGGACATGCACTGAATCTTAAAGCTGGTGAATCTTGTACCTTGACTCCATGTTCAATGTCTTCTGCACACTGGTGTGGGGGTTGGGTCCTCAAGTTCTCAGGTAGCTCCACTTCTATGGCTTTCCCATTCACAGGTGATGCTTTAGCTCTGGCAGGCTGACATTGCACCCTGGTAACTCCACAGGTCTGGGGTCTCCATGGTGGTCCCGCTCTCACAGCTCCACTAGACATGGCATTGATGGGGTTTCTCTGCTGCAAATCCGACCCCACATTTCCGCTTGGCATTGCTCTAGTGAAGGTTGTCTGTGGTGACTCTGCCCCTGTGACAGATCTCTTCCTGGGCCCCGAGACTTTTCCATACATCCTTTGAAATCAGGGTGGAGGCTCCGAAGCCTCCACAGCTCTGGCAGCCTGTGAGCCTAAAGAATTAACACCATGTGGATGCCGCCAAGGCTTCTGGCTTGTATTTTCCAAAGCTGCACGTCCAGCCACACCTGAGGCCAATTTACACACAGCTGTAGTAGCCAAAGCAGCTGGGGTACTGGTGCTGTAAGCAGCTTCCCAAGGTTGCCCTAAGCAGTGAGCCTGTGGAAGGTGCCTCAGGCCTATTCCCCAAGACTATTTTGTCTCCCTAGGTCTTTGGGCCTGAAATGGAATGATTGGCTCCAGAGGCTTCTGCGGTGCCTTCTCAGCCCTTTTCCCCTTCTCTTGATAATCTGCTTTTTAAATACTAATCCTCTTAGCTAATGTTCCCTGGGCTGCATCATTGCATGCTCTCTGCTTTTCTATTGCATGGCCAGGCTGAAAAGTTTCTAAATTTTTACACTCTGCTTCCCTTTTAAATTCTGGCTTTATGTCATGCCTTTGCCGCCATAACTCAGCGTAGGCTGTTACAAGTAGCTGTGCAGCTTCCTTAATGCTGTGCTGCTTAGAAATTTCCTCAGCCAAATGCCCTGGCTCACAACTCCTAAGTTCCAACTTCCACAAAGTCCTAGGGCATGAACACAACACAGCCAAGTTCCTTGCCTGTTCACAGCAAGGGTGATCTTTGCCCCAGTTTCCAATAAACTCCTTCTGATTTCTATCTGAGACCTCCTTAGAATGGTCTTTACAGTCTATATTTCTATCAGCATTCTGCCTGCCACCATATAACCAGTCTCTAACACATTCCAAACTTTCCCTCCTTTTTTTTAATCTTCTTCTGAATCCTCCAAACTCCTCCAACCTTTGCCTAACATCCAGTTCTAAAGCCATTTCCACATTTTCAAGTGTCTGTTACAAGCAACACCCCACTTCTCTGGTACCAATTTTCTGTATTAGTCCATTTTGTGTTGCTTATAACAAAACACTTGGAACTGGGTAATTTATAAAGAAAATGAAATTTATTTGCTTACAGTTTGAAGCTGGGAAGTCCAAAGTCCATCTGGTGGTGGTGACAGTGACCCAGGGGTCTGATATTGCAAGATGGTAGAAGCAGAGAGAGCAGAGAGAGAGCAAGACAGACAGACTCTCCTCTTCTTTTAAAACCCTCAGAACAACGCCCCTGACCACCATTTTTAATCTGTTCACTACTGCATGGTCCTAAAATCCCATCACCTCTTCAAAGCTCTACCTTTCAATTACCATAATAGGATCTCCCACCCTCTTAACAGTCACAGTGGGGGCTAAGTTTCTAATACATAAAACTTGGGGGACACAATTCAAGCTTAAGGGAGTTTTGGGGGGACATAAATTCAATCCACTACAGTCATTTTGTCGGGGATAATGATTTCTTTCTTGGATATTAGGTTTAGGTAATAAGCATTGTGTGAGATAGGGGAGTGAGACAGGTTTGGGAGGTAATGTGAAGCAGAAGATGTATTTGCTCTGTCCTTTTTGGTTACTGGGTAATGGTAAGATGGTAAATCAAAGAGACATGATAGAACTTGTGCCTAGCCCAGGGAAAACCCAGAACGAAACATGATGTTTTCTCCCAAACATCCTACCTCAGAGGAGAGCCATGAAATAATGACTCACTTATTTGAATGTCCATCCCTTCTTCCTGTGTCCAGCCTGCCCAGAGAAGTGTTCCTTAGTAGGCAAGTGGGGAAAAGATGAGATTATTTGATCTCTCTCACTATTCAGCAAGAGATGTGATACCTCATGAATAGCTGTTGCTCCCCATTCTCAATGTAAGCCAGACATTATGATTAATGAGAGAGGACATTCACTTGTGCTTTGGAAAGATGGATCATTGTGAAAAGGCTCAACCCTGTTTGTTGCATTTCCTCCCTAAAAGCAGTCAGTCTTGACAGAAGCTATGCGAGTCATCCTGTCTCCCATTAACAATGACCTCAACTGTTTATTTTAAAGAGTTCACAACCCCAAAGCAAGATTTTCACATATGAAAACATAGCATAAACCAAACCTTTTGGGAAAGCTTCTCCTGAGCTTTTTCAGCCCATGCTTCTGTTCATGAAATCAAATTAATCCCTTTATTAAGGTGGGAGTCTCTCGTCAATGGCATTGATACAGTCTTAAAGGAAGAAGCCTACAAGTAGCCACCTCTCCATGTGTCTGATGCATTCTAACTGCAGGTCAGCTGACAAGTGGAAACTATGGATGGATAATGGGAAGGAAATACAAGAGATGATTCCATGGAAGCACAGTGAATTGTCTGGGGAACCCTAGCCAGAAGAGACACCAAATAGGGGCTTGGGTTACCACAATCGTGTGTGGTAACAAATAGTCATAAGAGAAGATACTTAAGAGCATATCCTGTGCCCCAAGCACCACTAACAATTCTTTTTTTTTTTTTTTAAAGAAAATGTAATTTTATTAATATTATTTTTTATATTCTAGGATGTTGTTGCAGAGCAATTGGGAGGGAGGGGGAGAGGGGAAAGGGGAAGGAAATGGGATGGAAGAAGAAGGAAGGAGGAGGGGTGGAATTGAGGCCTGTGGCATCCCCCTCATTCCCGTGGGGGAGACCAGGGGGCTTCCAGTGATGACTTGGTCATTGCTGGATTGGGTGCAGATGTCAGGGGTGTGTGGCAAAAGCTCTCATCCCCCATCACCCCAGCTCGGAAACCTGGGGCCCTTCTTGCTATGGCTTGGTGGCCATTGTTGGACTGGTTGCACATGTCAGGGCAGTGTGGCCGAGGCCCGAGGCCCCCCACCACCCCAGCTCAGGATGGCTGGGGGTGCTTCCTGTGGTGGCTCAGTAGTCATCACTGGGGTGTTTGCATGTATCAGGGGGTGTGGCTGAGCCCAAGGCCCCCCACTGCCCTGGCTCAGGAGAGCCCAGGGTGCTTCCTGTGGCTACTTGGTGGTCATCACTGGGCTGGCTGCACATGTTGTGGGGGCGTGGCTGAGGCTCAAGGTCCCCGACAGCCCCAGCTTGGGAGAGCCCAGGGCACTTCCTGCAGCAGCTCAGTGGTCATCAATGGGTGGTTGCACATGTTGGGCGTATGTGGCCAAGGACCTTATCCCCCACCCTTGGGATCAGTTGTGGGTGTTGGGGGGCATTGTTGAGGCCCCCAGCCCTCCCCCCTTTCTGGCTTGGTATCCCAGGGGACTTCCAGTCCTTCTAGGTGTTATAGGTGTTCTTTGGTGAAATGAGACCTTTACTAGTTAATATCAAACTTTGTCTCTGGTTGCAGGTACTTTGTTTTTTCTTTCAGTTCTGTGTTGGATTATTTACTGTTCCCACCACTTACACTCTGTGCTGGAACTAATTTGTTGTCCTTTGCTTACTTCTAAAATGGGGGAACTTCCTGTGGGGACCAGTACTTGAGCAGTATAGTTTAGCTAAATTGCTGCTTTGGTGCTGATTCCCTAGGGAAGGCTTTCTGTGCAGCTCAGGTTTTAATGGTTCACTTTACAGGTACTTCTGGATCTACTAAAACCCAGTGTACATGGGTTATGTAGAAACTCTGGTCTGGGCCTCAGTCTTTTCATCAAACTGCACCCCATGCAATTCTATATTGCTGACCAGACTCCTCTGCATGGCCCTGCACTGATTGGGGTGCAGATCAGCTGTCCTTGCTGTGCCCCAGTGTTTTCCTGGTGGGCCCATCTTCCCCACCACCCATGCTGCAAACACTTCTCATAGGACAGGCCGTGCTCCAGTCCCTTGCGATGACTCACCGGCCTCTGAGTGGCTCCTTTGTTTCAGTTGTTGTGACTCCTCGCTCCTATGTGGGTCCACAGGAACACTATTAGTGGTCTTGCTAGCCTGGGGACCACCAAGGCCTTCTTCTACCCTGCTGCCTCCAAGCAACTCTATCCGAAGGGCACAGCTGCACTCAGCAGCTCCAGCTTGGAAGTGGGCAGGGCTCAAAACAGTCAGAAAGGTTTTTTTCTTTCTCTCATCATGGCTTCTCCTGGCTTCATGCACTCCATAGGTCTCCTCCTCTTCCCCTGAGCTCTAGTGGCCCCAGCTTGGATATTGTTGCTTTTTTATAGTTGTAAATTGGTTGACTTGTGGGTGAGAGTGAAGCTGGGGACCATCTATTCTGCCATCGTGACCAGAAGTCTCATCAGTAACAATTCTCAGTAATATCAAATGGCAATATGAAAAGAAATGACTCATTCTTGACATCAGTTTTCCATAACAGGAAGGGGCTTTAGAAGGCATTGGGCCGAAGAGCATCATTGCAAAGTTTCTGTTGGAGCAGAGTTTCTGTTCCAAAAGTGTATTAGTCTATTTATATTGCTTATAACAAAATTCCTGAAACTGGGTAATTTATAAGGAAAAATGACATTTATTGCTTACAGTTTCTGAGACTGGGAAGTCCAAAGTCCATCTGGTGGTGGCAACAGTGACTCAGGGGTCTCACATTGCAAGATAGTGGAAGCAGAGAGAGCAGAGAGAGAGAGAGAGACTCTCCTCTTCTTTTAAAGCACTCAGATCCATGCCCCTGACTACCATTTTTAATCCATTTACTACTACACAGTCCTACAACCCAATCACCTCTTCAGGGCCCTACCTTACAATTACCATTATAGGATTTCCCACCCTCCTTACAGTCACAGTGGGGACTAAGTTCCTAATACATAAAACTTGGGGGACACAACTCAAGCTTCAGTGAGTTTGAGGGGACATAATTCAATCCACTACAAAGAGCTTCAAGCCTAAAGAGAAGAAAGAATATCCCCTTGTCTTAGTCTATTTGGCTGCTATAACAAAATATCAAGAACTGGGTAGCATATAAGCACAGAAATTTATTTCTCACAGTTGTGGAGTCTGGGAAATCCAAGATCGAGACACAGTCAGCGTCTGCTGTATCTTCACATGATAGAAAGGGCAAGGGGTCTCTCTCAGATCTCTTTTATAGGGGCATTAATCCCATTCATGAGGCCTCCACCCACATGACCTAATCACCTCCCAAATGCCCCACCTCCTTATACAACGCGTGGGGCTAGCTAGGATTTCAACATATGAATCTTAGGGAGATACAAACATTCAGACCATAGAACCACTTGAAGACTTTGTCAGAATTCCTAACAAATCTCATTATAGAGATTCTAAAGCAATTTATTTCTCACTTTCTCCATGTCCAGTGGATTGTTAAAACTGGAAAGTTGAAATCAAGACCTCAAATTGTCTCTGCCTGAGTTTCCCAAACAAATGGCTATCTAATCTGTTCCTATAAGTTATCCATGAGGAAGATTTCTACCAGTTTTGATTATCTTTGACTTTTGTTACATTGTTTGGGGTAAGAATTACCCCCAAACTTGGTGACTTTAATCAACTACCATTTTATTTGGTTCACAATTCCGTGGGTCAGGAAATTGGCCATAGCTCAGGTGAGCAATTTATGTGGTGTTAACTGGTATCTGTTGTGAGAGTGCAATCAGGTGACAGCTAGGGTTGGAATACCAGGATGGCTTCACTCACAAGTCTGGTGCGTTGGCAAGATTGGCTGATAGGCTGGGACTTCTCTCTACCTCTCCACATGGTTAGGCAACTGGATTCTAAGAATGAGTATTCCAGGTGATGAAGCAGAAACTATGATCTTTTAAGGCTCAGCCTTAGGAGTAATAAAGCATCATTTTTACCATATTCTCTTGATGAAAACAAGGCCTAGGGCTAGTCCAGATTCAAAGGAAAGGAAATACCCTCCATCTCTTGATGGGGAGTGGCAAGGTTATCTTACAAAAAACCATATGGGATGGGAGATACTGTTGGAACCGTGTTTGGAAACACCATCTACTCTACCACCTAACGCTCTCCTTCCAGTTTCCAGTGCTTCTTATACTGTGATAGAGCTATTTTATATGTAATCCAAGCATTATGTAGTGCAATTGGCATTCATGTTTTTTTGTTCACTTTATAATGCAGATGGAGAACATGGGAGTCATTGCTCTCAATACATCATTGAAAGGCTGATTACCCAATAGGCTTGAACTCTGTTTCTCTTAAGATTAGTTGTGAAGAAGAAACCTGGAAGGAGACAAGATGCAAATTCTTAGTCCATTTCCCCAATTATTATCTAAGTCAAATGTGTTTTTATTAAGTTGAAGGTGTTTTATTATCAACACAGGGATTTTTCAGTTTGCTTAATATGCTTGATACTGACATTTAGTTTTTTTATTGCTCTGTTCTTTTATCCCTTCTCAGTACCAGTAACTCCAAGTACTCTTTTATAGGACTGTTATTTTCGAGGGCTGTTCTTTTCCTGTGTGTGTTAGAAACTCAGGTTTATCTCTATGACATGTTAGTAGTTAAAGCAAATCTCTACAAGTCATAAAACAGCCTGCCCTGCCCCAAGGAACTGGAACTGTGGAGAAGACTAAGAGCTAAATTGGGCAAAGACTAAAAAAACTGTGTTGGTAGCTGATAGATGCCATTATACCCTTTGAAAGTGTTTTACTGCTTTTGCTCCCTACATCTAGACATCCTTCAGGTCCCCCCAGGGCAAAGATGCCACCTTACTACAGAGAGAGGCCCTATCTAGTCTTAGGGCAGACCCTTCCAACTACGTTTGAAACAGCAGTCACTTTGATATACCATTCTTTGGCCAAAGGGAGAAATGCCCTTAGCATATTCCAAAGCAGTAGAACCTCTTTTCTTCCCACCTCATTATACCTGAGGGATTCCACACACTCCTACCAGTGGCAGAGGCTCATAGCTCATTCGGGCAG
>NW_007728390.1:145774-169355 GCF_000696425.1 Galeopterus variegatus
TATACCTGAGGGATTCCACACACTCCTACCAGTGGCAGAGGCTCATAGCTCATTCGGGCAGTGAGTTTGCGAGAGGGCTATGTGGTTTGGCAAAAGTCCACCACTGAGAATCACTGGGATAAAACTGTAAGAGGCATAAGATTAACCCTGGGTGACAGAGAAAGTCAAACCAAAGCAACAGGTAAACCAAACTGATATGCAACCTCATAAATCCTTCACATAGCCTCTAAGATTGACAAACAAAACAAACTTTTATCCAAAATCACATTAGTTTCATAGTAATTCAGTGTATGCTTCCTGACCATATAACAAATTTACAGTGGGAAATGGGAGGGTGTATAATAAAAATCATTCATAATTCTGCACATCACCTTCTAGTAACCTTGCCATGTATGGTGCCTCATGTAAACTCTCCGTAAAATCCAGCTTATGGTGTTTATGAGATAATGCTCCATCTTAAGCAGGGACAAAGTTTTTATTTCTGGCATGGCTTCACACTGTTTGTGGCACATGGTAGGCATTTATTGTAGGCATTCATTAAATGGTGAGTAAATGAATGCATGTACAGAAATAATGGGGCCCAACCTTATATCCAAGCTTGTACCAGACTTCTCTAAAGATTTTCCTTCCCCTGACAGCACAGCTCTAGAAGAGGAGTGCTCATTTTTCCACCTCAGTTTCTCACTGGAGAATACAACACGTTTAGAGATTAAGTTTCAGAGCTAGAAAAGGGCCCTTGGAAATCAATTAGCCCAAAAACTTCATTTTATTGGGGAAATTGAGTCCAGAATATTATGACTTTTTCCAGGATCACCTGTCAGTACATCTGTTACTGAATCTCTGCCAGAGGGCATGTAAACTGGTCCACTGAGAAATAAGTCTTAGACATTAAAGGTGCCCAGGCAGTTGGTGCAGACAGGACTCACTTTAGGCGGAAGAGGAGGAGGATAAAACTGCTAATACTTTCCAGGATCACCTCTGGCTAGTGGAAGCTGTGGCTGCAGGAGGGGGGACTGTCACCTTCTACAGGTACCATTGGACTTGGTCTAATCAGCACCCTCAAATAATTGCTAAATAAAAACATTTTGAGGAAATACCTTTGTAAACAAGCATCGCTCTCTTGTAGCCCAGCCATAATATCCGGGATCCCACAGCTGACTGCCCTTTCAGGATATATGCATGCTTTGCTGAGGAAACTAGGACAAACATTCCAAGGTTTCTGCCTTACCACTGAAGACCTATATTTCCACCTTGCTACTTCCCACTGCCACCACACAAAAAAAATCTTGTTACAAATGCAAACCAAGCTCCCATGGGTGCTGTCTCCAGAGAAACAGCACACACTGACTTGTTAGATGAGGCGTGGCCTCCTCTGGGATGGCTGCCAGAAAACTGCACAACCTTGTGGAAATTGTTGATTCAGGGGCCCTTTGGGGAAGGTAGGTGTCCTGGAAAACACCAGGCCCCTTAGCTTTGAAATATAACAGGTTAGGAGAGGGAATTCATTCTATAAATATTTATTGAGTGTTTGTTGTGTCAGGCACTGTGCTAGTAAATGGATATCCAGTATGAACAAAATATTATTATTGTCCACTGCTTTTCCTTCTGAATTTTCTGTGGTGATCCTTACCTTATATCAGACTTATGTATTCATTTTATTTAGCCTTGGAAAGTTAGCAATATGCCATCCATAACAATAGTGTTTTGATTGACTTAGATATATGGATCTTGCTCCCCAGCTAAATTGTAAACTCTGTGAGGGCAGAGGTTGTATCTTTTCCTTTCTTAGTAGTCCTAATAGCATTTTACATGATGGTAGATGCAGAGAAAATACTCAAAGGTTGATTAAGTAGATGCCTAAAAAACATGTAACTTGCACTATTTTCTAAGGAAACACTGGAAACAAACCAGGGAAGATTAGGGAGGAAGCTGATAGCAAGCAAAGGTTTAGGACCCAAAAGAGCAGCTCACCCTGCAGATGGCAGCTACAGATACCAACCCAAAGAAAGTCTACTATTTATAGTACTTTTAAAAAATTTATGCCCATGTAATTCATGCATACCAGCATCGTTAGGTGCATGATATTTGAATGGAAAGAGCAACAACGTAAAAATGTTATCACTGGAGACCAAAATTAAAGACCATATATTCTAAGCAAGAGGTAAGTAAGACTGTATTCAAATGCCCTTAGTTGTATTTTCAAAGTCCCAGCCTTGATTTTAACACTTAGGGCACAGGTTACAGCACTAATTCTCTGATGTAGACATATAAGCCTTTACTTCAGCAAATGCTGTAACAATCAGAAATATAACTAGAGCCCAGTTTTTAAATGAGCCTGTTCTTCTATAAGCATAGATCTGCACTGAGTCTTTGGCTGAAACACATCTATTTTCTAATAGAGTAATATAGTCACACTTCCTATTAGCAGAAGGAAGTTCTAAGATAGAGAATTACAGGGAAGTCTTAAAAACACCAGACTGAGCTTTGCTTCTTTAGAAACCTGAAAATTTAAGAAAAAAAAGGTTTTATTAGAGTAGGGACCAGAAGGATAGAAACAGCTAAGGAACTTTAACTTGTTAAATTCTAGTAAATGCTCACAGTTGATAAAGGGTGAAACAACTAAGAAGCTAAAATATTTCAAGCTATTTCAGGTAATAAGATTGTATCTCTACCTCCTTGCCTATGTGTTCATTTAATATGAGTTTCTACAGAGTAGAGAGAAAAAGCTGTGGTTGCAAGGTTAAAATCCAAAGAAGCTTCTTAACATTCATATAGGGACAATGGAATAGTACCAGAACAGAAGCTAGAGAGCTTCTGATCTGGGGGTGGTGAGGTGAAGGGTGCAAATATCCTGGGTCTACTTCATTCAGAGGCGCAGGTTTGGATCTTAGGATCTTGAGAAGGGTTAAGATGAGACTTGACGTCCCTTTGGTTATTTGGTAATCTAATCATTCTTCACTTGTCCCAGTTGGAAAGTATGAATTTGCATAGCTAATAAGGTAGGTGGTATTTGTACCAAAAAATGAGAACGTATTTGAAATACTTCACAAACTATAAAATACTATCTAAATGCAACTTAAGACTTCTAGTCAAGATGGCAGAATAGACAGTCCCCAGCATAACTCTCACCCACAAATCAACCAATTTAAAACTGTAAAAAAGCAACAACAGCCAAGCTGGGGCTGCTAGGACTCAGGGGAGGAGGAGGAGAGACCGCCGGAGTGCATGAGGGTGGGAGAAGCCATAATGAGAGAAAGAAAAAACCATTCAGACTGTTTCAAGCCCTGGCCGTGTCCAGGCTGGAGCTGCTGAGCACACGGATCAAGAGCCGGCAGAAGCCACAGCTGTGCCCTCCAGATGAAGTTGCTTGGAGGCAGCAGGGGAGAAGAGGGCATTGGCGACCTGCAGGCCAGCAGGACCACTAACAGGGTTCCCGTGGACTCACATAGCAGTGAGGAGCCACACCAACTGAAGAAAAAGAGCAACTCAGAGTCCAGTGAGTCATCTCAAGGGACCAGCACACGGACCATCCCGTGGGAAGTGATTGCAGCATGGGCGGTGGGGGAGATGAGCCCACTGGGAGAACACTGGGGCACAGCAAGGACAGCTGATCTGCAATCCAATCAGTGCAGGACCACACAAAGGAGACTGGTCAGCAATATAGAATTGCACGGGGTGCAGTTTGGTGAAAAGACTCAGGCCCAGACCAGAGTTTCTACATAACCCATGTACACTGGATTTCAGTAGACCCAGAAGTACCTATAAAGTGAACCATTAAAACCTGAGCTGCACAAAAAGCCTTCCCTAGGGAATCAACAACAAAGCAGCAATTTAGCTAAACTACACTGCTCAAGTACTGGTCCCCACAGGAAGTTCCCCCATTTTAGAAGTAAGCAAAGGACAACAAATTAGTTCCAGCACAGAGTGTAAGTGGTGGGAACAGCAAATAATCCAACACAGAACTTAAAGAAAAAACAAAGTACCTGCAACCAGAGACAAAGTTTGATATTAACTAGTAAAGGTCTCATTTCACCAAAGAACACCTATAATACTTAGAAGGACTGGAAGTCCCTGGGATACCATGCTTGAAAGGGAGTAGGGCCGGAGGCCTCCACAATGCCCCCTGCCACCCACAACCAATCCCAAGGGTGGGGAATGAGGGCCTTGACCACACACCTCCCAACATGCAGCCAGCCCAGCAGTGACCACCAAGCTGCCACAGAAAGAACCCCAGGCTCTCCTGAGCTGGGGTGGTGGGGGGCCGTGGGCCTCAGCCATGCACCTCCGATACCTGCAGCCAGCCCACTGGCGGCCACTGAGCCACTGCAGGAAGCACCCCAGTCTCTCCCAACCCAGCATGGTGGGGGACTCAGCCACACATTCCCCCACCAAAGCATGCAACCAGCCCAGCGATGACCACCAAGCTGCCACAGGAAGCACCCGGTGTAAAGCTACATGACTACACCAGTTGTCGGGTTGAGGCAATTCATAACTAGAGACAAAACGTTTCATTATTTTAGTTATACTAAGTATCCATTTGTATTGTCGGGGCTAGGGCTCAGACCATTCAAACTCATTGTACAGACTGGGTTACCAGACCCCTCACATGCCTGGCTGGGTCACCAGAGCCCTCATATAGAGGTCCATGTTAAGGTAACTGGGCAAGATCCTGGGAGCCATTGGCAGATGATGTGAGCTCAGTCCTTAGCAATGGCAGCAGCAGCTTACAGGTCCAGCAGCTTATGGGTCGGTTGGCAGAGGCAGCAACCTCTCAGGACATCCTGGGGACAGTGCCAGTAACAGCTTACAGCAACAGCCTCCAGCAGCAGTAGTGTCCTCCCCATGACCCCCCCCACGGGCATCCCGGGGAGAGGGGGGTGCCCGTGCATCAGAGCCATTCATCCTTTATACTTAAGTCCATAACCCAGGACACCTGGGTGCACATGTGCAGTTACATTAGACAATAACCAAGGAACACCTGTGCGCATGTGTGTATTTACATCAAATGCTCAGCAAGATTCTGAACATCTGAGGGGCTCTGACCATTTTCCCATATTTTCCCAATACCTGGGCTCTCCGAAGCAGGGGTGGTAGCGGGCCGAGGGCCTCAGCCACACCCCACAACACCCATAGCCAGCCCAGCGGCGACCACCAAGCTGCAGCAAGAAGGACCTTGGGTCCCTGAGCTGGGACGGTGGGGGGTGAGGGCTTTCCCACACCCACCTGACATCTGCACCCAGCCCAGCAATGACCAAGCCACTGCTGGAAGCTCCCCAGTCTCTCCCCTGTGGGAATGAGGGGGGTGCCACAGGCCTCAGTCCCATCCCCCCTTTTCCCTCCTCCTTCCATCTCATTTCCTTCCTTTTTCTGCTCTCCCCCTCCCTCCCAATTGGTCCACAACATCCTAGAATGTAAAAAATATTAATAAAATTTCATTTTCTTTAAAAGAAGAAGAATAAAAAAAATGCAAGTTAGCATTCTCCTTCCAAAGTGTTCCAGGTATTTTCAACTTGTTCTCACAATTTTCATTATGTTTGTATAATTTAGGAATAGTGCAAGGACGTATGGGATTTTATGGTATAAAGGGATCATTGAGATCATAAACCTAAAGCTTTTTGTTCAGTGAGATACCCCTGTAGTATTTCTGACAGATGTTTATCTAGGGTCTGTTCAGGTATTTCCATTCAAAAACACTCTGATAGCTGCTAATGGGAGTGTAAATTGCTGTACCATTCTGGAGGACAATTTATCAGAAGATATCAAAAGCTTTGACCTAAAATTCTGCTTCCAGGAATTTATCATCATCATCAGTCATCATCATTATTGCTAACATTTGTTCAGCATTTACTGTGTGAAAGGCACTGTTCTAAGTGCTTTGCGTGAATTATCTCATTCAATCCACATAACACCCTTATGGTATATGTACTATTATCTCTGCTATAGAGATGATGAAACTGGATTATACAGAAGTTAGATAACTTGCTCAAGGTCACAAAGCTAATAAGTGAAAGAGCCAGGAATCTAACTTAGACTGTCTACATTTAGAGCCAACACTTATAACTACTGTGCCATGTTGTAACTTGCACTATTTCCTAAGGAAACACTTGGAGAAATGTACAAAGATACATATTCAAGGCATTGGGTAGTATAGGGGAAGATTGGGAAAAAAAATCCATGAATAAGGGATTTGTTCAACTTAGTATGATAGCCATTAAAAATAGATACTATGATTAAGTTCATCTATGTGTATTTACGTGTTAAAGATGTCTGTGCTGTATAAGTGGAAAAAAACTCAGCTTTTGACAGCGTAACACAGAAGCCCCAGATCTGAGAGGGCATTTGTGTATTGTTTACCTGTTCTGAAGAAATCACCCGAACATCCAGCAGGTAGAGACATGGGTTTAATAGACTTATGAGGAGCACCGATGGTAGTGGGTCGGTAATAAGCCCATGCCACCCCGGAGCACACAAAACAGTTATATAGTCAACAGATCAAAGTTAATCACTTTCACGTGCAGGCCCTCAACCACCTCACTTTCACATGCTGTCCTGCTTCTTCCAGCATCCTGTTTATCTAAAGGGGACGCACCCCTCCTTGGACAACTACCTTGGCCAGGGGCAGCACCCATCCCCCGCCTCAGGGAGGAGGGAAGGGGGAATAGGGCTATGTCCAGCATCTACTTTACAGACAGTATATATAATTTGCTCTATTTTTGCTGAGAAAAAGAGTCTTAAAGGCTAGATACCAAATTATTGACAGTTATCTCTAGGAGATGAGTTTATGAGTGATAGTTTCCCATTATGTTTTTTTGAGGTAAAGAAGCTTTTTCTGAATTTTTTTTTATGAAGAACATATATTGTTTTTATGAAGAAATACACTGCATCATCTGAGGAAAAAATTATACACATAAGTAGAACTCATTCTACTTTCACATATATATCCCTTTCACTCTGTGCTCCAGCACATTCCACTAATGAACAACTCTCTTTATTATAAAATTTTTCCTTATTTTGTACATCAAGAGCTTTCTGTTCATTTCTGAGGGGCCTAGTCAGAATATGTTGAGGTCCCACTGTGTGTTCCTTGCTGTATTAGGCATTGTGGGTCCCAGACCTCAAAGAGTTGACATTCTATTCTGGGAGATAACAAACATAAAACATTTAGGTTTCTCTCTATATCAGCATCTGGTTTACTGACACAATCAGTTGTTCAGTTGTGAGGGACAGAGAGTTGGGTAGTAGAAAAATATGTGATACAGTGCTTCCTGTGCACTCTAAACAGTAAGTACAAATGGAGTTCAGAGAAAGGATAAGTCTAAGAAACTGATAGTAGTATTCAGGGGTTTCCTAGAGGAGATGCGGACTTAAGCAAGGTCTTAAAGGATGGTAGGAAAAGAAGGAGGAAATTTTACTCAGTCTGACTGGCATGAACTTTTACAAATTTCCTTAATTCTATGTTTCTAAGATTCTACTTTCATATTTAAAGATGAATTGAGCCAGATAGACCTGGAGTTCAGATTCTGAATTCCTTACTTACTAGCAATGTCATTTTAAGCAGTTGCTTTCATTGTTCTGTGCCTTAATTACCTTGTCTGTAAAATAGGCATGGTAATAGTATCTTCCTCTTAGAATTACATTAAATGAGACTGTACCAATAAGGCATTTAATATAGTACTTGGCCCACTTTCAGCTCTCAAAAAATGTAAATTTTATTATGCTCCCCTCTTCCTCCCGTGTTTCCACCCAGCAGTCTCATCTCATTTTTTAGCTCTTGGTACTGACTTGTGTTCCTTCCTCTTATGCTTTCCTGGTTCCAACCCTTATCTGGTACCTATATGTTGCATGATTATTTGCCTGATTTCAGATAGTCAACTTCAGTACAGCCCCCTGCTTGCTCTCTCATCTTTCCCATGATTCTATATTCCAGCCTCCATATATCCAGACTCCTGGACTCACCACCAGAAACATTACTCCCACTGAGATGCAGGAACCCTTTCTCTTTCTTTCCCACATCCAGACCAGAGGTTGACTTCCAAACTCTCATGCCAAACTTAAATATTCCCAATACTGCCCTGACACCATGGCCATTTCACTTCCTGGCTCAGCTCTGTGTGTCAGAGTCAAAGCCTGAGCATTTCCAAAGGTCTGTTTTCTGACTCCTGGCTGATTCTTACAAGCAGCAAGAGATCTTGCCGAAAGTCAGCACTGAGCTAAGCCATTAGCTGCCTTCCTCATATGGATGGACCCTGGGTTTTGCTGCTTTTATGGAGGGACCTTGCCAACTGTAGAAACAATGAGCCTCTTTAGCACCCCTGTCACTGCCATAGGGTAACCAGAGAAAGAATGACTCCTTTCCAAAGGTGACTTTGCTGGCCAGCAACTATCACCTCAGTCTGGGCTTCCTGACCACTTTTTTCAATTCTTTTGGATGAAGTAGAGTACTCCCTGGCCTTTTCTGGTTATAGAGGTCTCATTGTTTCATGGTCAGCACAAGCCTTTTGCAGGCAAATCTTGGCTTTGGAATCCTAGAGGGTTTAGCAAACTTTACTTCAGTAGATTATCCATTTTCTCCCCCTACTTTAAGCATAAAACAGTGAATCATAGAAATAAATGTTCTTAGGTCATCTGGCCAGTCTCCTGGGTACAGCTACAGGGTGTTTCCTTTAGAACACGGTCAAGTCTTGTCCCTCTGTTTAAATGTACCAGATGTTAGGGCTTCCTCATCTCTCACAGCAGCTCAAAGAACAAAATGAACTGTGTTTTCTTCCAGTCTTCTTTCCCCTGCCTGCTACCCTGTCAGTTACCCCATACTGTATAGCGAGCCCAAGGCGGGGCATTTCTCTTTCTCTATCTCTCTCTCACTCTCACTCTCTGTCTCACTGAAGTATTACTTAGGGATTCCCCTCAAGACAAACCAAGAGCAAGAACAGAACAGGTTTGTGTTTCACCTGCAAACTTTCTTATTGTCTGGAAATGGGACCAGAAGAACCTCAGCTATTCTGTTGAGTTTGGGGCTTTTGCAGTTTTCTGGAGCTTTAATTTCTCTTACATGGACAGATTTCTTTCCCCTTCTTTCTGGGACACCTATGCAGTGTTTTCTGTTTTGTTCAGAGCTGTGAAAAGGAACTGTTTGTTTGATTATGGGTTTCCCTTTTTTAACTCCCCCCACCCCAAACCCATTGCTCTCTTCCTCTCCCAAAGAAGAAAGAGGAAAGCAAGCCACAATAATACTTCTGTAAATTTATGGCCACTCTGTAATGTTTAATCACAGCTACGTGACTGGGGGCTTCTGAGCAGGCGTACAAGTTCAGCGCAAGGTGAATCTCGTCTGAGATAATCTGAAAGTTCATTCAGAGGTGAGGGCAGCAGCCTTCTGCAGACGGGTGAGGTTAACAGGAGGTCACCTTTTTTTTTTTCTTCTGGTCTTCTCCCCTTTAATGTGTAAACAAAGGGAAAATGTAACTTCCAATGAACTTGGCATATGTTGTGCTCACGCTAATCTTGGCCTGGCCAGCTGTAAACAGTCCAATATCCTGTGGCTGAGCCTTTCCACCCATTCTCCGCCTTTTGGAGAGCATAAAGAAACATCAACCAAAAGCAGAGACTAGCACCTTTTAGAGCTAGACCCTGGTACCCCAGAGAACCTTAAGGAGCTGGGGGGAGGGGGAGGTAAGATTAGGAGGAGGGAGAGTGGAGGTGAGATTGGGAGGAGGGAGAGGAGAGACCTCAGGCAGAGGGGTTTGCTGTGATACATTCCGGGCCTTGCCAGGACACTGGCTTCCTGCAATGCTTTCTCACAATCATCAGTCAGTACACATTTATTGAGCTCCTACTCTGCTCCACCACACAGTGCTAAACACTAAGAAAACAAAGATGAACAAGCTCTTAAGGTGCTTACAGGCTGAAAGGTGAGAGTATCTATGATCTGGCCTTACAGGTAGGAAAATGAAGGAGGCAGACTTTGCTGGTATTCAGAGAAAGATGACAATAGCATCTGGACAGAACCCTGTCGGAAGTTCCCCTCCATTGTAGCGCTGTGCTATAGTCTCCAGCCCATTTGCAAAGATGCCTTCAGACCAGAGAATTCCAGAAGCTTAAAGAGGTAGTATATAATATATTGGGGTCCCATAGCCTGAACATCAAGAGCTTGCAGAAGAGCAGTTGCCACTTGCTGATTTCTACCAACTTTAATTTGCTGTAAATCCAATACCTTGGCAGTCCAGCACCTCTGGGCCAGTACAAACTTTTGTGGGAAACATATCTCTGCTGCACCTCAGCAGCCCTCTTGGAGATGTGGGAGTATAATTAGTACTCCAATATCTAGAGTAGAAATAATTGCTTAGTGAATTATCAGTGGCAACTATTAAATCCCAAACTGGCTTCTAGAACCCCTTCCTCATTTGAAGGGTATTCAGGGATGTAGACTTTTCATTTCTTCATCCAATATAGACTTTTTAATCTCTTCATCCATTTGGGTTGTATGAGTTGGTGTTGGGAAAATAGAATAGTTTGGTCAGGGCCTTCGCCTTGGGTCCAGTTGGGTGTGGTTCGGCATCCTTTATAAGCAGATTGTGTGTGTGGAGTTAGTGCGCATGTGCGCCAATGTATCTTTTTAGTTTTGTTGCTGTTCTTGTGTTCTGCAGAAAGAGAAAGAAAGAGGAGGCAGAGAGAGAGAGAGAGAGAGTTTTGGTGAAGCAGGCAGGCAGGCGTCAGCCTCAGGCGTCCACGCCATGCAGCCATGCTTTCAAACCTATGGCTCCTTTTGGCCAGTTACCTAGCTCATGGACCAGAGTGAAGGCGTCTGTTGACCCAGCCTGGCATGTGATTGGTTTGTGACCCAGTCTGTGAATGGGCTTGAGGGGTCTGGGAGCTCCAGACCCAGCCCTAGCTCGACAATCAGCCCAGTCAGTGCAGGATTACCAGCAGGTAAAAGAGCCTGACAACTAGCATGGTCGAGTAGCTTTACATTGATGTCATGAACAGGATAAGTCGCTCTGCAGTTGGTGCTGTGAGCAGGATTGCAGACATTAGCCACCGTAGAGCGTCAGACAGTTGGTAAAGGGAGTCCAAAGGTATTGAGCAGCCAAGAAGACATGGCCTTTAGCTGTGAAAATTCCCTTTATACTGTGCTTGGTACCATTCTGTGACCAGAAAATAGAAATCCCCTTAGCATCAAGTATTTCATACTACCATGGGTCCAGACCTGTGCCAACTAGAAGCAGAGAAAAAGATCCTGCCCTTAAGGAGCTTATAATCTCCTGGGGAGGCCAGACAAAAGAAATAATTAGTGATTTAAGATAGGCTACAATACTACCAAATGAAATATTGTGCCTGGGTATCAGTAAATCAATATTTACTGATAAAAAGGAAACACATTCTCATCAGAGAACAGCTTGAGTGAAGGAGTGAAGTTCTGAATGCAGGAATGTGTCTGTCATCTTCATTGTCATCTTCATTGTCATCATCATCATCATCATCATCATCATTGCTAGTATTTGCTGAGCATTTACTATATGCCAGGCACCACACTGAGTACTTTACCACGGTGGGTATTATTTCCACTTTTAAAGAGAGGTTAGGGGCCGGCCCGGTGGCGCACTGCTACAGTGTGCCGCTTGGGAAGCGTGGTGGCGCTCCTGCCGAGGGTTCGGATCCCACATACAGACCAGTTCCCGCTCACTGGCTGAGCGAGGTGTGGGAGCAACACCGAGGGTTGCGATCCCGTTGCCGGTCCCGGTCCGGTACGGGTGCGACACTGAGGGTTGCGATCCGTTGCTGGTCACGAAAAAAGACAAAAAAAAAAAAAAGGAAAAATAAATAAATAAATAAATAAATAAAGAGAGGTTAGTAACTTGCCCGAGGGCACATAAGTGAGAAACAATGAAAGTCCTGAACTGACAGCAGCTACTAGGCAGAATGACTTGGAGTTGCCTCAATACTACTACTTGTTATAACTGAAGATTTCCTAACTGTCCCCCCGTCCCCCTCTGTCCCCAGCTCAGTGTTGCAATGTATTTGTTTGTGAGATCCATAAAGAGGACAGGAGATAGGAAGGTGTTGGGAAAATTTGTCTACTAAAGACAGTGTCTTCAAGTCAGGCATGTGACTTGTCACCAGATGGAAAGGACTGGCCAAAACAAGATGATGGTGATTTTCCAATGTCACCCTGCTGTTTACTTTTGGGTGATATTTTGTAGCATGGGAGAGATCTCAGGTAAAAGGATAGATTGTTTCTCCCACAGCTTGCTCATTGTATTTAAGCTGTGGATGGTCCCCTCCCAAAAACCACTGCTTATAATCTGGCCCTTGTTAAGATCCTTAAAGAAACTCTGCTCCCAGGGAACAAGCCACATGGACAAGTGATAATCTGGAGAATGTCCATATGGTCCTAGCTCACAGAGAATATGGACATGATGGCTCTGGGGTTGGGAGAAGGGAGTTGTAGTTTGGATGAGAGCCAAGACCTCCGGTCTATATTAAATTGAAGTAAAAGTCAGAACAACTTCAATTGCTTTCAGGTTCACAAAGGGCAGTGTTAAGTTGCTTTTTAAAAATCTCTTGGAATAATGATACCTTGTGGTAATAGTGTTATTAACTATAACAATGTAAAGTTTTCAGGTGCTTTCACTTTTACTATATCTCTTTTCATATCCTATGCAGTAAATTACAGCAGGTTTTAACAAATTCACCTAACTGATTGAGAAACTGAGTCAGAAACCTGTAACGATTTGTTTGAGACCTCACAAAAAGCATACTATAACCCAGAGATAATAAAGATAAAGATATAATGTTGGATAAAAGACCCCATCCCATCAAAGACTAAAGAGCATATTGCTCTGGCCACTTAAGAAATTAGAAGATTAAGCTTGTCCATCCAGAATATGGAAGAAATCTTTTCATCCTAGGATCTCTGAGAATTATACCAAGCTCTCCCAGCTCTCCACGACAAGAATGTTTTCTTTCTTCTCTTAATTTCTCCTTCCTACCCAACTCAAACACTACCTAATGGGCATTTAGATGCTTCTCAGAGAATTTCAGAGACAATCTAGTCAAGTTAAAGGAAAATGTAAACTTGGAATCAAGGATAATAGCTATGGAAGCAGAACTTACCCCTTTCTACCATCCCAGGTCAACTTCACATACCTTTGAATGTTCTGTAGAGACTTACTGACCATACCCAAAGGCTCAGAAATGGAGATGAAACTTCCTGACATTACAATTCAGAGAAGAAATATTTTGTGTTTATCTTAATTCTGGTCAAGGTAAGCTTAGTGACCTCAGCTTTACTGTGCCTTTTTTTTTATTCCTCTGCATGTTCTCTTCCAAGGAAAGATGGATTAAGAGTCTTGGCCTGGACTAGTCATCTGAGTTTTCTCTGGGCCACTTGCTGTGGGACCAAATTCAGGAAGTATTTAAGTTGTCCCACTAAGTGGCCTGACATCTTTACATCATTTTATATGTATGGTAGTAAAGATTTACTGATAATACATACTCACCATACTCACCTAGGTTGCTGTCTGCTCCCTGGGTACAGGCAAGCATCCCATTCCCCTATCAGTCAGAAACACAATTGTAAAAATTCCCATCGTGAATGAATTGATAAATACATTGTAGTATATTAAAGTATACAGTCATCCCTCGGTATCTGTGGGGAATTGGTTCCAGTATTTCCCACAGATACCCAAATCCATGGATGCTCAAGTTCTTCATATAAAATGGTGTAGTATTTTCATATGACTCATGCACATCCTCCTGTATACTTTAAATCATCTCTAGATTACTTTTAACACCTAATATAATGTAAATGCTATGTAAATAGTTGTGATATTATGTTTAGAAAATAAATCTGTACATGTTCAGTACAGACACAGTTTTTTTCCCAAATGTTTTCGATCTGCAGTTGGTTGAATCCACAGATGCAGAACCCATAGATATGGAGGGCTGACTGTACTTATACAGTAGAGAATATTATTTAGCTGTTTAAGTGAATGAACTAGATCTAGTTGGATTCATATGGATAGATCTTGAAAACATAGATTGAGTGAAAAAAGCAAGTTACAGAACATTGTGTACAATGTTTATATATATATATATATATATATATATACACACACACACACACACATACATAAACTAAAACAAAACATTACCATATACTGTTTATCTATTAAAAGCGTGAAATCATGTGGCAAATACATAACATAATCATGATAACGGTCTTCTCCAGGAAGGTGAAGGGACAGAGGAAGGGAGGGGGATTTCATCTTTATTTATAACGTTTTATTCCTTTGAAACAAAAGGGAGAAACTGAAGTAAATTAGACAAATCATTAACATCTGTTCATTTGGCATAAGATAGATTTAATATCCTTTATTACTTTTTTATTTGAAGACCAAAACAAATCTCCCTTGCATTCTTTACCTCTCTAGGCATCTACTGGTATACCGTTCTCAAAGATTTTGGTTCTCCACCAGCTGACTAAATTGTATTATGCAGTAAAAGAAAAGCAGACTAGAAGTCTGGGGCTTGTGTTATAACCACAGCCCCATTCATGGTGGCTTTGCCATAATTAGTCTTTCTGGACCTCAGTATCCTCCTCTGTAGGATGAAGGAAGGTGCTGTCCTCTGCAATACCTCACAGCCTGTCATTATAGCAGCCTCATTCCTGCGAGGTGATGAGAATCACTCTCTATCCCATAACTGTTCACTTCCTAATAAGGAATTCATTAGATTTAGAATTTTAGAGCTGGAAGGGACATTAGATATCCAGTCATCAATAAAGTGAGTTATAGAAGAGTCTTAAGTCACAAGACGACTAGTGACTGATGCAGGGCTACAACGCTGGTCTTCTGTCTTCTATTTTGGGAGTCTGAAAACCTCTCAAAAGCCAAAGGAATAAGTCTAAAGCTAGCAAAGGAAAGCAGGATGACTAAAGGTGTGTTTACTAACCAACGGACAGATAATATGGAACAAACTGAAAAGGTTTAGGGTTCAGGATGTTTTAAAAATGCCAGGCCGAATTCAATCAAAGACTGTTCTATGTAGGATTCTTAATCTCTCAGAGCAGAATTGTAAGAAGTAATATTGTGACAGTTTTTGGCATGAATACAATTTGAGAAAGAAGATTCTGATAGAAAAGGAAGGATATTCATGGTGATGTGGGTGGGGATGTAGAGAAGGCTATTTATCCAAGGATTTAGATAAGGATTCTAAGACTTCCTATTTCTTTGAGCCTTGACTGCCTTTGGTCAGTGAAACCTGCCACAGGCCCCTGGCCAGCCTTACACTCTGCCTATAAAAGTTTACAATGAGCAAAGACAGAAAAAATCAAGACATACATTTTCACCTCCCCAAGCCCCCCCAGCACACATATATTTCTGAATAGTCTTCAGCAAATTGTGCCACCTACACTTAGCCAAGATTTTTAGCAAGTACCCACTTACTGGTCCTACTTGTATGCATTGCCTTTGAGCATCTTGGAACTGAGTGTGGTGCTGAGCAAAGGTTTAAGGTAACGTTACCCTCTAAGTCACTTGCCTAATAAAATCATCTTGAATGTCTAAATTGATTTTCTGTCTCCCCTGGTGGTGGCTCAGTATTGCTGCCTAGTTACTGTCAGAAATCACTGAATTACAGAGACTCACAAGCCAGTTCTAGGTGAGACTCTTCATTTTCCCGTCTAATACTTGCACTTGTAGCACCACTCTCTTTTCCATGTGGTTCCATTAGTGAATGCTGTTGCTTCCTGGAATCTCATTAAGTTTCTGTTCTGCCCTTCTTGGAGGTTCTTTCCAGCTTTTCAACTTATGAGTAAAGGCTAGGAAAGTCAGGCAGTGATTTATCCAGCCCTTGTCACATTCTCATAGTTGCCTCATTCCAGGATTTAAATATGGTCATCAGTCCGGACTTTCCTGACTCAGACACCCTAGATTTGAAGTAATCTGATTTCAGTGTTGCCTCCTACTGAATTGTGTAAGTACTGGACATAGCTTAAGCAAAAGACAGGTGTGAAAGAACTCAGAGACGTGTTGGTTCATTTGGTTTTGTTTAGAATGAGAACAGTTACGGGGAGTGGTGGAGACCTGAGCCCTTGACATCTTTTCTCTTTGAGAAGTAACTTGGCTTAGTAGAAGGGTGTAACATTGGAGTTAAAGAGACTTAAATTCAGATCAAGCCCTGCTATTTATGAACTTTATGAACTTGGGCAAGTCACTTAAACCTCTCTTATTTACATCTATAAAAATGGGCCAATAATACCTATCTCACAGAATTGTATAAAGGATCAAATAAGATTATGTAAAACATATACCACAGAGCCAACACTTGGTAGATTTCAATAAATATTCATAACCTTCTTTCCCCTCTCCCTTACGATTTGACTTGACTTGATCTGAGTTCTTTTCAAAATGGACTCAGGTACTAGAAAAAGGGAGTAAAATAGGCAAGGAAGCAGCCCTGTTCTGTGAGAGAACAGGCCCTTGATGCTATGTTGGTTTTTCTTAGAGGAACAGCTCATTTGGTATCTGTCTCTTCTCCTAAAGGTCATTGGTTTAGCTCATGCCAAAGTATGCTATTCTAAGCAACCTTGACAACACTGGCTTGAACTTGAACTACTTTTCTTTTCACATTGGCCTTATTTCCTCTTTGTGGGACAGGCATGTCAGCTCAGTTGGTGGGTGGAAAGGAGTTCTGATAAAGACCCTAATTAACTTGGTATATCCTGCTAAAGGGAAAAGGAAATAGACTGTGGGAACATGAATGGTGCATAGATTATTAGGCAATACCCAACAGTCTCCTCTTTCATCTGCCCCGTGTCCTATCCAGCTTCAAAACCATATACAAAAGTTTCAGACTAATGGCCCAAGAAGTGACTGGTGTAGTGTCTTTACAATATCTGAATCTGACTGCCTTTAGGAGCATTATGTAGTCTCCAGTTTTCCACAGCCCCCACCATTCAATGTTGTATTTCACCTGCCTGATTCATTTATTTGTATTGCTTGCCTAGTCTCCAGAGGCAACTGATTTTGAAAACCCTGCCTTGTGATTATTTTTTAGTCTTCCCTGTCCTCTTCAACACTTAGCCTTCAAATCCTTCAGCTGTACTGAGACAGTGGCCATCCACTCTTCTCTCATCTCATTGCTGCTGTCCTAGTCCAGGTACTCATTATGTTAGATACTCCTGCCTGAAACTTTTCTCCTCATGTCCATCTTGTATGTTGTTGCCAAATTTGTCTTACTAAACAAATTGCTACTGAAATGTTACCATTCCTCATGGAATATGATTTTTTAAGAAATCTTTAGACTGGGAGTCAATACTCTCCATAATCTAACCCTACCTACTTCCTCTTCAACCTTCCCACTATTATTCCTTTCTATACCACCTCTGCTTTCATCCAAGTTGTATACCAATTGGCCCTTGACCAAGGCCCAAAGGGAATGAAGATAAAGATCAAGTTTGGGAGTCAGTATATCCTGGATTCGATTCCTGACTGTGTCACTTACTGGATATGTTCCTTTCAACACATTCTTTTTTTTTTTTTTTTTTTTTTTTTTTTGACCCATTCATTCAACATTTTGGGTCTTCCATTTCTTTATCTTTAAAATGGAGATACCTACCACTTAGTCTATTGACTTTCCTGGGGATTAAATGAAATAGATAAGTAAGATACCTAGCCCAGTATCTGTCACATAGTAGGAGTTCAAGAAATATCCATTTTCTTTTTCCCTTGAACACCTCTCAGCTACTTCTGTTTCTGCTCCTTGGCTTCCACTAGTCTCTTTACTTGAAATTCCATTCTTTTTCTTCTCTGTTTATCTAAATCATGCCTATCTTTTTGACAGAGTAGAACTTTAAATTTGGGGGGCCCCTGATTTTTCCTTGCTCTGAACGCATGCAGTACTCAATACCTGGGCTCCTTCTTTGACTCTCAAGGGCACATGCCATGCTCAATAACACTTTTTATCAAATTTGTTTAGTCCCACTTATATCCAAAATGGACTTGAGGTGTCTCATTAAAAAAGTACATAAAATACAATTAGTAAATAGAATTGAAAGAAAGAAAAGAAATTTAATGGGAAAGGAAACAGCAAAAATACCAACCCCATAGGGCTAAGACTATATAGCCTTCCTGGGAACTAGTGTTTACTTAGCACAGTTTTGGGGAGGCAGAACCTTTTGAAATTTAGAGTTTATGGAGGGAAAACAAACAAACAAACAGGATCCCTTGGTGGTTGAGAACCTCTTATTACCTAATACTTCTTTAATTGGTCTATTGATTAGTTCCAAAATTTGACAATGGAATTCTGAGTTGCAATTTTATTCAATCTCCACCCCTCAAACCCAAGTGAACAAAATAGATTTTAAATGCATATCTAATTGATCTAAGGGTCTTAAGAAATTAGTTATCTAGTGCTGAGCCTTTTAGCCAGACTCAAGCATATTTCCTAGGCCATTGAGATTCTAGCTTATTCTAAATGTATCCAGGGTATAAGGACATTCCCTGCTTTACTATCCTTAAATGTTAGATATTTATGCTTATGCCTATAAGGTACCTGGGCTGTAATTTTTAATAATGACTCATATGAAACAATAAGTAATTTTCTATAACTATACTTATTTTTTAAAATTTAAAAAAATTTTTATTCTACAATGATATTTCTTAATTTATTCATTTGTAAAGTGAACACAAACCATTTTCATTATAAATTTGTAATAGTTTTCCCTGCAGGTTACCTAGCCAGTGTCTCCAAACTTTTTTGATTAAGCACTAGTGTTGGTAAAATAAATTTTGAGGACTCATCCTAATACATCTGTAGGTATAACAATTTATTAATAAATTTTAATTAGAATTGAATAGCTACAAAAGGATATTTCCACACATAGCCTCCTCCCCACTGCAGTTTAAGAGATCTAATACATCTGTAGGTATAACAATTTATTAATAAATTTTAATTAAAATTGAATAGCTACAAAAGGATATTTCCACACATAGCCTCCTCCCCACTGCAGTTTAAGAGACAGAACATTATTATTACCTTTGAAAGTCTGTATGTGTGCACATGTATGGACACACACATACTAATATCATTAATATTTCGAGGCAAAATATGTACTTAGGCTAAGTAAAATTCATTTTTCACAATAGTGAATATAAATTATATTTTAAATAGCTTTTTTGTCACTTCAAATCTGGGGGACTGACTTATCAAATCTGACTGGCTCATCACTATTTTTACTTAATAATGTGGATGACAAAGATCTTATATTATGATTAAGAGATTTTTGAGCTCTGCCATTTTCTTGATGTTTGCTGCACTTGTGTTATTAAACATCTTTACAGGGATTTTTTAAATCTCCTGGTCATTCTGGCTGGAGAGGGAGATTAGTTTAGTTAGCATCTGAATAATATAGTCCCTAATCTACTCACCTAGGAATCTTTAACAAGTCACAATATACTGAAAGAAAATAAGCACTGGCCCAACGTTCTTATTTTCTTCTCCTACCACATCTGTGGCAGAGGTTCCATTCAAAACTCATGTCTGCCTGCCTCCCCCACCGTAACAAGGGGCAACTCAGTCAGCCCATGGCAAGGGGCCTCCTATCCTCCCCTTGAACATGTATGTATATACAGTATGGTTATTATTAGCCAGTGTGATAATGGTTTTTTTCCTGCCCCCTGCAACAGGATAGATGCTGTCATCAGTGAGAAATGGCCTTACAGGACAGTCTCCGACTCAAAGGAATGCTTGGTTTGGGCATATTTATTTCAGTCTTCCCTTAAGCATCACCTGGTGACAATAGGAGAGCCAGAAGACTCCCTACGTTTCTTTTCCTCTTTACCAAGGTGGTCTTAGAGGTGAAAAGTTTAGAGAGAAAACCCACATTTATGAGGCAAATAAATATTTTTCAGCATGATCTTCCCCTTCAGAGAAAACTGCTGACATGCACTTGGTCACTGACAAAGAGCCTAATGAAACCTCTGTCCACCTGGAACTGGGCTGCAGTGAGAGCAGGGAGGTGTACAGCCACTATTTGCCCGTTCTCCTACCTCTTTTTCTGCCCTCAGTCAAGCAGGGAAAAGTAAGAGGAAGTCAGACCTTCCTGGGAGGTCCAGGAGCCAGCCTATTGGGTGGCCATTGTTGCAAATCTTAGGTATAAGCCAGACTCCCTTAACCTACAGAAGTCCAGAGAAACTTGGGACCTCTCCCCACCCCAGTTCCACAGCCTATGGAAAATCTAAGGTTTTCCTCCAGATTTCTGTGAATCCCTGGATACTTTCAGTCTTCTTGCCTCCTGGGCTCCCATTTCCACAATGCAGTTTTACAACTTTCTAGATGTGAATCTCAGCTGCTTCTCTGAGTCACACACACACACACACACACACACAGAGAGAGAGAGAGAGAGAGAGAGAGTGACTGAGAGTGACTACACAGCAAACAGCTTTGAAAAAGTCGCTTATTAGATATGCCAGGTCTCCAAAGTTGTCTGGAGATACAATACAATTAAGGATTTCCTCCTTAGCCCTTCTCACACATATTAGTTAAATCTCCTCCCTTCACATTCTGCCTCTCAAAAATCAGAATACCAAATTCCTTCCCTCTTCTGTTTGCACCTTGTGGGTCTCACCAAGCAAGATATTTCCCCAAACATGTTTCTCTCCCATAAAAGAATTCTCATGCCAGTTGGTAAGATAATGAAGTTTTTTGCCATCTTATTACAATTAGAAGGGTCTCCATAAAGCCATTTTCTTTCTTTAAGTTAGTATATATTAGAAATCTTATATCTGAGAATTTCAGAGAACATTGACCTCCCTGCCCTGGATCTAAACATAAACTGTTTTTGGTAAAAGATCGGATAGTGAATATTTTAGGCTTTACAAGCCATATGGTCTCTGTGACAACTACTTATCTCAGCTATTATAGCACAAAAGCAGTCACAGATAATATGTAAACCAATGAACATGGCTGTGTTTCAATAAAACTTTACTTACAAAAAGAGGTGGTGACTGTAGTTTTACATCCCCTGTTCTAGAAGAAAGCAGGTTGCAGCCTTGATGAAAATAAGAACAGAAGCCTCAAGGCTAAAATTCAGTCTCCTTAGCTTAGCTTCCCAAAGCACTCCTGAGAGATCCAACCATGTCAAATTCCTCGACTAACACCTCCACCCTACCCCTGTCACTCGCCACCTACGTGGCTCAAGCTGAGATGCCCTTATTTTGAACTTTCTCTACCCTGTTAGAGTACCTCTTAGAGTGTTCACATCATTCTGTATATGACGAGATTGAGTTTCTTAAGACTGGAGATATTATCTTTTCATGTGCAGAGCCTAGAAAAGTGTCTGATACATTATTGGTGCTCAATTTATGTTTGTTAAAATAAATCCTGCTTTTAATTTCCTACATTTCCCAGATTTCTGTGTCAGGAAGTGCTCCTGAGCGTACACGGGAGGTAGGCAGATACTTTTCTTTGAATCAGAGTGGCCCCACACCAGGGACAAGGAACTGAAGAAATCTTGGGCAATATACACATATAGGTCATCAGTCAATTCTATGCTTTTTAGTAAACTTTTCCCAATCCTTCTCTTGGTCTGCCCTCAGCTGCTGATAGGAGCTGTTATGATTCCATATCTAAACCAGAAAAACAGATTTGGTGGCATACCTGGGGGCACAATGTCAGTCAGGCAGCCTTCAATCTGGGGCTCTTTTTGTTGTGCTCTATTGCCTCCTAAAAAGGCACCTATGGATCGGTGACTGTAAACATACTTTATAATTATCTAATTAGCTTCATTCTGTCAAAGGCAGGGAGTAGACAAAAGAAACTTCTCCTGGCTTAGTGTTCTGCGTGTTACTGTTCTCTTGAGTAAGGAGACTGCACTTTATATAGTAGCCGTGTTCTGAAGAGGTAGCATATTTAGAATTTTTGTTGGATTATATGTTAAGTGTCCCAGAGAAGCATGTTATTTGAAATCATTTTGTAGTCTATCCTGTTTAACATGAAGAATTCTTCTGGAATGTATATAAAGTACAAATTCAAGTTTTCCTACATCAAGTTTACTTCAAGGACACACCTGCTTTGGGAGTAAAGAGAAAACATGTAAAGAAAATCCCCTAGGGGAAGAGGGGGTATAGCTGTTGTCAGTGTGTCTTTGTATCTGTGTTTGTCTGTGTACCTACCTTAATTCCTATGATCCTTTTTTCCCCCATGGAATTCTGGGAAGAGAAAGTTTTCCCAAACATGAGGTAGGCCCCATGCTGCCCACCAAGAGCCAAACCAGATGTCACCAAATATCCTCTGAGTTTCCATTCACTAGTCATAGGTATCTTCCCTTGGAACCTTGAAATCAAATATCTAGGACTGGGTTTCCACTCACCTATCATAGATCTCATTTCTCCTGTTTGAAGCTCCCTTCTTCCTCACACCACTTTCCTTTTAGTGCTGGTCAGGAGGACCCTAGGCTTGGAACATTTGGAAAGTTTGTTGTGAGAAACACAAACTATAAGCATGTCCCACCATTTAGCCAGTATTGCTGCTACGA
The DNA here is from genome assembly GCF_000696425.1 of Galeopterus variegatus. Lineage (NCBI taxonomy): Eukaryota > Metazoa > Chordata > Mammalia > Dermoptera > Cynocephalidae > Galeopterus > Galeopterus variegatus. The sequence continues at coordinate 168,309 of NW_007728390.1, forward strand.
AATGTTAGTTCACCCATTATAATTCCAGTTAGCATGCCTTTGCTGACTACCTGCTGGGAATCTAGTCCATGCTGTGGAGGAGTCAGAAGGAGAAAACGTACTCCGCATCCTTGAGGAGCTCCCAGCCTACATAGGAGATGAGGCTCAGATCCCAAGAACTAGCAATGAAGACAAGATATATCCAACAATTCTCTTTACCTGTGATAGGCATGACATGAATTGGTTTGGTAATGAACAGTACTTCAGTAGTAGCAATAAGCAGAGCATTCTCCATGCTCTTCATTTTCACTTTGTGAATTCTTGGGTAATCCTTTCTGCCTAAGAGAATACAAGGGCACCCTCAGAATAGTTTACTTGAATATTAGCCTATAATTTTTACTTGGAGATTTCCTTCTACTACTTTAACTACGAGCAACTCATCTCTGAATGATTTCTATATTTTCTGCTGGAGATGTGTGTATGTTGGTATGCAGTAACAATGACTAGCAGAGTCCTACTTTATCTTAATAATTTCTCATTCTGAGAGTCTTTTCTTGAACTTTGCATTTGTTCTGCTATTATAATGCTATGTGTTCTCTGTGCGGTTAACTCACTGTGTGGCCTTGGACTAGTTTTCACTTTGACTCCTTTGGATTTTTCTAGTCTGTATTAGCTGCCATTGCAAAGTCTGTTCGGAAGTTTGGCCTTGCCTCAGAGGAGTACCTAGCTCAGAGACAAAAGCAATGAAGATTTGAAAAAACAGACAGCTATGGCATCTTAGAGAATGTGACCGAACAAGGCATCTTCTACCATTTGTCTACCTTGTGGTTTTCAGCAAGTCACTTATCCTTTCTAGATCTTGGTCCTCCCCATTCACTTCCCCTCACCCCCACTATGAAATCAGAATTATAATCTGAGTCCTATTAAGCCATGAGAATGGTCTGAAGTAACAAAGAAATATAGCACAGGCAGCTTTAGAAATTTGCCAAAGCCCCAGTTAAAAGTCACATAGATAAAAGTCATCATACAAGCAGCCAAAAAAAAAAAAAAAAAAAAAAAAAATGTATT